>NC_092055.1:41464756-41755071 GCF_003086295.3 Arachis hypogaea
GTATGGGACTTCGGCGAATTAAGATTTATTCAGAAGTCCACGTGGCAGCATGAGAGTGGCCCATAGATATTCAAATGTAGATTTTTCTTTAGTCTTTTAGCAAGTAACGGTGAGGTGCGTGGACAATATTTACTTATTCCTAGCGAAAAGATAAGAGTTAAATACGATTTTGATCTTTAAAGTAGGGGTTGAAAATTTTTTTGTCTCTAATTTTTTTCTTACAAAATAATTTCAAAGGTTTAATTTAATTTTAAATTGTTATTTTTTGTCAAATTTTTTATTTTTATTACCAAATTATCCCTAACTAAAAAATATAAAAAAAAATAAAAAATAAAAAACAGGAAAAGAAGGAACTAGGGAAGGGAATCAAGCTTTGGGAGGAGTTTCAAGGGAAGAAGAGGGAGAAGGAAAAGTGGAGAAGGGAATTCGCCGCCACTGCTCCTCGTTGCCGCCGCTGCTCCTCACCGCCAAATCTCGTCGTTTCCTTTCTTCCTCAGCACACACTCAGACTAACGGCAAGAGAGGAGAGAGTAGAGGGAGAGAGAAAGAGAAGCGGAGAGGAAGAGAAGAGAGGAACGAAGGCGTTAAGGGAGACCGCGTCCATCTCGCCACGCCCTGCCGTCATCCTCATCGCGAACCGCCGTCGTCGCCATCGAGCCATGTCCCGTCGCCGCCGTTGGAGTGAGGTCACGTCGACGCCAGCAGATCCGCGAGGTTGGACGGTCGTCGATGCTCCTCGTCGGTCGCTGCTGCTCCTCGTCCTCCTTGCCTGTTGTTGTTGTTGTTCTGATTTCATAATCCATTGTTGTTGTTGTTCTTCTGATTCTGGTTGTTGTTGTTGGTTCATTGTTGTTACTTCTACTTCTGCTTCTGCTTTCTGTTTCTACCTGCTTCTATTTCTGGTTCTATTTTTGTTGTTGTTCTGATTTCATGATCTATTGTTATTGTTGTTGTTCTTTTTCTGGTTATTGTTGTTTCATTGTTGTTGATTCTACTTCTGCTTTCTGCTTCTATTTGCTTCTATTTTTGCTTTTGCTTGTGTTTATGTGCTTCCGTACCTCAGTTTCTGATTGATTTTGGAGAAGAAGGGAGAATGATATTTTCGTTCGAATGACAATTTTAAAATTAAGTTAAACTTTCGGAATCATTTTGTAGAAAAAAAAAAAAAATTTAACCCCCTACCTTAAGAATCAAAATCGTACTTAATCCTAACAATAACATAAATAAATGAAGAACTTTAAAGTTTTGGTTTAAGTTTCTAAATAAAATGTTGCTTCCTTGCTTACAGCTCTCAAATCTGTTTTATTAGGTTCATAAAAAGCAAAATAAAAGAATCATTAAGTGCATAAAATTTTATTTATTAAAAATTAATTATTAAATCGGTTATTATATATTTAAATATATATTAATTTATATTTTCATTCAATAATACATGACTAAAATAATTAATTTTATAATAGATAAATAATGATTTTTTTTACGATTAATATAATAAAAAATAAAAAAAAGTATGACCTGAGCTGACAGTGACATTCCTCGCGTGGGGCATCTTCAAAGAGGATATTCGAATCCAATACCACTGCTTTGTGCTTTCTTGTTCCTGTCTCGGTTGACCCAATTGTCATCGCAATTCGTAAGTGGAGGTTTTTTTTTTTTTTCTTTCTTTTTCGGGGATTTACTTGCTTAACTGTATAATTAATTAACCTGTTTGGATATCTCTAAAATGAGCACAATAATTATTTGTTTATTAAATATGTTATATTTATATAGATTATTAGATTTGATTAGATAAAAATTAAAGACTAATATAAAAGAAAAGTATTGATAGACAGAATATCCTAGTACATAAATAAATACTTTAAATGACAATATTTTAATACACAATATTTAAAGGATAACAGAATTTATTAAATATGTTATATTTATATAGATTATTAGATTTGATTAGATAAAAATTAAAGACTAATATAAAAGAAAAGTATTGATAGACAGAATATCCTAGTACATAAATAAATACTTTAAATGACAATATTTTAATACACAATATTTAAAGAATAACAGAATTTTTTATTCTTAAATAATTAAATATAAAACATATAAATACAAAAATATGACTATTATTTATTCAATAAGATTAATTATTATGCAAAAAATTTTTATGATATTAAAAAATTATATTAAAATAAAATTATAAACTATAACATAAAAATATAAAATAATTAAAATTTTATTTTATATTAGTTGACAAATAATTAGATTATTATATTCAAAATTTATTAACTAACTAGTTTTATTAAAGATATTAGTATATAATATAATTTTTTATCAAAATATTTTAAAAATATAATTTATTTAAAATATTATATATAATACATGAAAATATTAATCTTTCTATTTTTTTCAATTTTTTTTAAAACAGAATAAATAATATAATTCTAAAAATATGTCTATCATATTACATATTTACTTATATTAGTAAAACCTAAACTAATCAAGCTTACATAATTAAAAATATAAAACATATAAATACAAAAAAATAAAAATATTTTAAAAATATTATGACATTTACACTAATTTTTCATATATATATATGGTCGAGTTGAAGAATAAAAAATTTAACTAAAACAATAAAAAAAATACTTGAAAATAATAAAAATAAAAAATGATCTTATTATAAATATATAATTTTAAATATTATATATATGAAACTTTAAATGTTAATTTTAATAAATAAAAAATATTTATTTTATTGTATTTATATGTTTTATATTTTTAATTACGTAAATTTGTTTAGTTTAGGTCTTACTAATACAAGTAAATATATAATGTGATAAGCATGTATTTAGAATTATATTATTTTTATTCTATTTTTCTAGAAAAAAATTGAAGAAAATGAAAAAAATTAATATTTTCATGTATTATATATAATATTTTAAATAAACTATATTTTCAAAATATTTTGATGAAAAATTATTTTATATAATAATATCTTTAACAAAATTAGTTAATTAATAAATTTTTGAATATAATAATTTAATTATTTGTTAAATAATATAAAATAAAATTTTAATTATTTATATTTTTATGTTACAGTTTAAAATTTTATTTTAATATAATTTTTTAATATTATAAAAATTTATTGTATAATAATTAATCTTATTGAATAAAAAATACTCATATTTTGGTATTTATATATTTTATATTTAATTATTTAAGAATAAAAGATTCTATTACCATTTAAAGTATTACGTATTAAAGTATTGTCATTTAAAGTATTTATTTATGTACTAGGATATTCTGTATTTATTAGAATCCATCAATGCTCTTCTTTCATATTAGCCTTTGATTTTCATCTAATTAAATCTAATGGTCTATATAAATGTGGCACATCCAATAAACACATCATTGTTGTGCTCATTTTAGACATACCCAAGGTGTTTTATCACGATAAATTTTAGAAAGTTAGATTTAACTGTATTTACATAATTTTTTGGAGTGTTTGAGAATATTTTAAATAGTTCCAGAACGTTCTACAATATTCTAAAAGATCTCGAAATACCTTAAAAAGTTCTAGAATACTCTAGAAGATCATAGAATAATCTAAAAAAGTGTGGATATATATAAGTATGAATAATAGTATGGAATAATCTAGAAATATTTAGAAAAATGTGATAGGATAGATATTTGTAGTAAATATTCTAAATGATTAATTTGGATCATTGATCAAATTTAATTCTAACCATCCATTGAGAATGTGGATGGGTATAAATAGAGGTGAGAGTTAGAGTTTGGATGTGTGAATCATTTGTAACAAACACTTGAGTAATAAAGTATCTTTCCACTAAAGCTTCATTTCTCTTGTGTTCTTAGCTTTTTTACTAAGTATTTGAGGTTAGGCTGAGTTGATCTTAACTCAAGAAGTTGAGTAAGTTTGAGTGCTGGTACGATAGCATTGATGTGTGTCCAAAACCGTGACAGCTTGCTATGTTGCCTATATATAATTATTTAATTTATTAAAAAGAAATAAAAATTAATATTTAATTTAAAAAAATATATAAATAAATAAATTTTAAATATTTAAAATTTATTATAAAGGGTAAATTCAACAAATTTGATACCAAATTTATAGGCACCAAAAAATTTGTCCTTAATTAATCGATATATATAAGAATTTGTCCTTAATTAATCGATATATATACCAAAAAATATTTCTAAAATTTGTAAGAATTTGTCATTAATTCATAGACAATAAATACTCTTAAGTTTTATTTTGTTTTAATTTTTTTCTATAAATTTTCAATTTGTATTAAATATATTCCTGATGACTAATTTTTTAAAAAATTTAGAACTAATTCAACAATAATTATATAAGAATAACTTTCAACACAAATAAATTAAATATAATTGTCATACATTATTATTAGATTGATCTTAAATTTTTAAAAAATTTAACTGTCAAAAATATATTTAATACAAATAAAATTTTTTTAGAACAAAACTAAAACTTTTTTTACATGAATTTAACTTTGGAAAAATTACACCAAAGATCATTAACAAAGATTACCATCAACAAAAGGAATAAGTTATATAAAAATCATTAAAACGGTCTATTTAAAAAATATTAAGGAGAAGATCTAAATTTTAGTTAAATTGATAATAATATTTGTTATGGTATTGTAAGTTTAGAACGGGATATGTAATTCGTTTTTTTTTTTTTAGATATAAGTGCGTCTTGGTTTGGGAAGAATGAGGTATACTTCGATTCCAAAAGAATTGATGATAATGAATATCTATAAAGATATTTTAATGTTTTAATAAAAATAAATTTAAGATAAATACTGTTTATTTAGAATGAATGACGTATTTTTTTATTTAGAATTTACTTGTAATATAATACTATTATAATTGATCTATTTTTTTGGTCTTTTCTCTCAACGTTTATTTTAAATGACCTATATTTGACGTGTTCATGTTTGTAATAAAATCTTGTCGTTGCTAATTTATAAGATTGTTTTGATTTGAGGTCGAAGTATCTAACTAATGGATCAATATCTTTGTTTAACAGAAATATATATATATATATATATATATATATATATATGAGAATGATGATTTTTTGAATAGGGGTTTGTATATTCTCGTTTTACCAATTTCATTCTTAAAAATATAGACGCATTAAAAATTTATAGTCATGCTAAACAGTCTTGTTACGAATTATTACAAGTCCAGTCCAATTAGTCGCCGGGTCGGGGCACCATCCCTGACCCAGGCCCAAACTATTCCTCACAAGGGAAATTCAACGGGTCGATTCCCAACACCCGACTCGGTCGACGTCTGACTTTACCACCTGCACGACCCAACGCACCACGTCTAGCAAATCGGTCGGGTCGGCTTCCTCGGGGCAACACCCGAAGCCCCGACCCGAAGCCCGAAACGACCTGCTCCTCCCACGTGGACAGGGACAGCTCACAAGCATCATGACCAGTGGGCTAGGTCATCTTTGGGCCCGCCCAACACAGTATATAAGGGGAGAGGTCAGCACTCCCCCAAGGTACACATCACCTTACCTAATTTGGCTATCGTTTCATACGGACACTGACTTGAGCGTCGGAGTGTCCTTGCAGGTGGCCACCCCCTCTCGTCCGTTCTACCACCGGCTTTGCCAGCCCCCAACTCTAGACCAGGAACTCGCTCCAAGCCACTTCAGGGTCTCACCCTCTCATCCCTTCACCATCATTCGACCCGTCGAGCACCCGAGATCATCTGGTGACGAACAAGTCTATTACAATCAACATAGATAAAAATGCCTACGCCCCGACCAAACGGACTACGTCCTAAGCAAAGTCCACAAGGGATGTTGTGGTCATCACATCGGAGGAAGATCATTGGCAAGAAAGATCATCAAAGCAGGATATTACTGGCCTACAATGATGTCGGACGCCCAAGAGTTCGTCAAAAAATGCAAAAAATGCCAAGAAAATGCCAATCTCCACAAAGCCCCACCAGAAGAACTCAGCCTGATGATAGCCCCCCGACCTTTCGCCCAATGGGAAGTCGACCTCTTAGGGCCGTTCCCGCCTGGGCCTGGACAAGTAAAATACTTGATAGTAGCCATAGACTACTACACCAAATGGGTAGAAGTGGAACCACTAGCTAGCATATCTTCAGCAAATTGCCAAAAATTCATGTGGAGGCAAGTGGTCACCAGGTTTGGAATTCCGGAAAACGTCATATTGGATAACGGGACACAGTTCACCGACAAAAAGTTCAAAGAATTCCTAGCAGGACTGGAAATCAAGCAAAAGTTCTCCTCAGTCGAACACCCCCAAACCAACGACCAGGTAGAGGCAACCAACAAAGTAATCTTAAAGGGGCTAAAGAAGCGACTTGAAGGGAAGAAGGGCTCATGGGCAGACGAACTAGCCTCAGTCTTATGGTCCTATAGAACCTCCCCTCAATCATCTACCGGCGAAACCCCCTTCCGACTCACATACGGGGTCGACACAGTCATCCCAGTCGAAGTCGGAGAGCCAAGCCCAAGGTTACTCCTCAGAGGGGGAAGCGAGGCAGTCGAAAAGGATCTGATTAACGAAACAAGACAAATGGCACATCTAACAGAAACGGCAATCAAGCAAAGGATAGCCCTAAGGCACAATGGCAAAACACTGAAAAGAAGTCTCGAAGAAGGCGACTTGGTCTTACGACGCAACGACATAAGTCCGCCAACCTCGGGAGAAGGAAAATTGGCCGTGAACTGGGAGGGTCCCTACAAGGTAAGAGAAGTCCTCGGAAAAGGCGCCTACAAGTTGGAGAGGTTGGATGGAAGCGAAGTGCCGAGAACATGGAACATGGCAAACCTGAGGAGGTTCTACTCATAAGAAGAAACAACCACACGATCTGACGACCTTGCTCCCTCCACTTTAATTACCTTTGCATTCATTTTTTACTCCCATATCTTTCACTTAATTATGTATTACATCATTTCTCTATTTTAAGTTCTACATATGCATATACAATAACCTTGTCTTTTGCAAGATTCACGTTAAAAGCGACAAAACGACAAAAAAATGGTCTACCTAACGGGAACTGGGACTGATCACCCCGGAAACCAAAGGGACCCAAAGCAAAACAAAAAAACAACTCAAAAAGCGACAAGCGACAAAAACGGTAAATACCACAAAAACGGTAAACCAAACATCAAAAGGCCACGACGGTAACGACAAAGTAACCAAAAGCCACGACGGTCCGAGCAAGCAAACTCAATCATAAACGGCTTAATCAAAATAAAGCGCCAAAATGTTCATTACAACTAAAAGGCGCCTTAAACAGGCCCAAAGATAAAAAACAAACTACAAAAGGTAAGGCAAGAAGTGCAAAAGCTGAAGGAAGTATCCATCTCAAGGCTTGAGGATATAAACAATCTTCCCGTCCTCAACTGTCTTGAGAGCTCCAACCTGAGAGACATCGAGCTCAGGAGCCAGTACGGCTACCTGGAGCTTAATCCCCTCCTCGGTCAGCTTCACGACCTCCCGGGCCCCTTTGCAAGCTCTTTATTTTTCTTCTTTAAAGCAGCCATCTCCTGGCAAGCAGTCGCTCCCGAGCTTTCCAACAACTTCAGCTTTTCCTCTAATTCTTTGGCCTTCTTCTCGGCAGCAGCAGTCTCACCGCGAGAAGCATTCAAATCTTTCATCAATGCGAGGTCCCGATCCACCAGCCTGTTGATCTCTTTGGCATCCTCCTCAGCCTTCTTCTCCTGCTCAGCCAACTTTGTCTTCAGAGACTCTTCCCAAGATCTTGAATCTGTCAGGTCTTTCTGGGAGTTCTGAAGCTTTCCTTCCAAAACATGATAATTTTCCAAGACATGCTCCACCTTCTTGGCAATAGCAGCAGCTCGAAGAAGGCTGTGGTAGATCCACCTCGCTTGCCCAGAAAGGTCGGCATCCCAGAAAAACTCTTCGGTACCAGGAAGCAACTGTGATTCGATGAAACCCCCTGCATCAAAGTTCTTCTCCATAACCAAAAGGGCCTTCCCGGAATCCCACTTTCTCTTCTTAGGGTTGCCAACGGCCTCCCGGTCCCCCATAACCATACGGGGATTAAGATTTTTCTCGCTGAAAATGGCCAACAAGATGTCGGCGATGTTACGATCTTCCGAGCTCAACCAATCATAGGATGTTTTTATCAAATAATCGGATCCCGCCCCGAAGCTCCAGTAAGTCGAGATCCGCCTTTCCCCCTCGGAAGTAAGCCAGAAGGGTTAATGACCCTCAATTGGCCTAACCTTGAAGAAAGTAGACTTGAAAACCATGGAAGGAATCCTCAAAAAGGCCAAAAATCCTACGACCTTGTTAGGCCCTGAAGACATATACCCCTTCTTCGCCTTCCCATGGCGAGAAGGGTTCGTAAGAAGGAAAAGGTATAGGAAAAAATTCACAGAGGTCGGAAGCTCCAGATATTCACAAACCATCTCGAAGCACCGGATGGCAGCCCAGCTGTTCGGGTGCAGTTGCAACGGAGCAACATCACAACGGTTCAAAAAACCTATGACAAAGGGGGAAAAGGGTAAGCGAACCCCCAAGGTCGTGAACATGGGTTCATAAGCCCACAACCAGTCAACAACTCGTGGAGCTGCCAAGTTCTTCTGGCAAACACGCTCCCGATCAGTAGGAACATAAACTTGATAAAATGCTTCCTCAGGACCACCCCCACACAAGAGCCCAGCCTGGCGCAAGTCCTGGAGGCCCTCCTTCGTGACCTTGGAAGGGGTATCCTTCACGTCGGAAGAAACCCAAGCATAATGATCAACGAAGTCGGCTAGCGGTCGCTGAGCCTGATTCGGAAGAACGAGGCGCTTGGCCATACCTACAGCGGGGGTACCACTTAGTTAGAACGGGAGGTCGGAAACCCTTAAAACAGTAAAAACAAAACTACAACTCCCTAAATCACCCTCTAGATACCCCTACACTAACCCAAAACTCAAGCAAAATCTAAGGAAAACCCAGTGGCACCCCCTCTAAAAGAAGAAGCGGCAAAAACAAACAGAAACCCAGGCATGCATAAAGGAAAGCACAAAAATACCAAAAGGAAAGAGCAAAACAAAAACTATAAAAGTCAACATACCAGAAAAGATGAAGAAGTAGGCCGAAAAGTTAAAGCAGCAACAAAAGCAAGATGAAGAAGAACGAACAAGTAGCAGAAAAGAGAGGAGAAGCAGCAGCGATTCGAGGAAATAGAAGGAGGAGAAAAGAAGAGTGGAGAAATGAGGAGGTTGTGAAAGTAAAAAAGGGGGCGAAGAATGCAACCGTCGGGGAGGAGCGCCAAAAGACAGGGGCATATCTGTCATTCCACGCAAATTTCAAATCATGAAACGATGGGGCATTTAATGCCCCGCGCAGAAGCCAAGGAGGCAGCGTCAGAGACAAGATAAACACGCCTGAGAAATACGAAACGCCATCAATGGACTCCCGAGAAGAGGAACACATCCCGTCTCGACGAGTAGGACAAACGCGCCTAGCCACGAGCTCCAAACCTCAAGGCTAGCGCGTTGGGGGCACTGTTACGGACCATTACAAGTCCAGTCCAACTAGCCGCCGGGTCGGTTCCCAATATCCGACCCGGTCGACATCCGACTTTACCACCTGCACGACCCAGCGCACGACGCCTAGCAAACCGGTCGGGTCGGCTTCCTTGGGGCAACACCCGAAGCCCCGACCCGAAATCCGAAATGATCTGCTCCTCCCACGTGGACAAGGACAACTCACAAGCATCTTGGCCAGTGGGTTAGGTCATCTTTGGGCCCGCCCAGCACAGTATATAAGGGGAGAGGTCAGCACCCCCCGAGGTACACATCACCTTACCTAATTTGGCTATCGTTTCGTATTGACACTGACTTGAGCGTCGGAGTGTCCTTGCAGGTGGCCACCCCCTCTCGTCCCTTCTACCACCGGCTTCGCCAGCCCCCAGCTCTAGACCAGGAACCCGCTCCAAGCCACTTCAGGGTCTCGCCCTCTCATCCCTTCACCATCATCTGACCCGTCGAGCACCCAAGATCATCTGGTGACGAACAAGTCTATTACAATCAACATAGATAAAAAATTAAATTAATTTTTTCACAAAAATTCAATTAAATTTAAACCAAATACAAAATACTTCTATATTTTTAATTAATTTACCTTTTTACTCAAAATTTTAAGAATCTTTTTTTTGTTTGAAAAATTTTAAAAACCTTTTTTTTTCTTGTCATATCTTAAAACCCAATAAATTAAAAACTAATAAAAAATGGTTTCAAATTTTTAACATTTATTTAAATGAATAAATAAATGAAATATTTGTTTACGTGTCATTAAATTAATAGAAAAAGATCTTATTATTTTTTAGTATAGTGTATTTGATAAATTTTTAGTAATAAAAATACTAAAAATATCTTTTTAAAAAAGTAAAATTTACATATTTTTTTAAAAAAAATCTTTTTTTCTTTAATTTTCTCATATAATAAATAAACATAAATATTTTTATATTATTATATCTAAATATAATTGATAAATAATTTTTTATATGAGATATCCAAATTTAAAATTATTTTTATTTTTCTATAAGATCTTTAAAAAAAGAGTAAATATCCATTTCAGTCCATAATCATTTGAATGAAGGACTAAGCACACCCCCACGAATTAAAATTAACAAAGTGAAACTCATCCTCTATAAAAAATACTCGTCGCGACCTTGCAAACTAGATGGGTGTTGACGTGTCAGTGGCTATACTCTTACCCATTCATTCTCTCTCCCCTACTGCTATACCCACGACTCATGCTCATTCTCTTATCCCTTTCTTCTTAATTACTAGGGGTGAGTATGGGTCAGTTTGGTTCGGGTTTATGGTAAAATTAGAACCGAACCGATCAAAATATAATTGGTTCGATTTGGTTCATATTTGTGTTTTTTGATACATGTACCCAAACCAAACCAAACCGATTAAGAACGGATTGACTCGGTTTGGGTAATTGGGTACTCGATGACTTTGGAATTCATAAAAAAAATCAAATTTTTATCTTAAAAATTCAACAAGTACAATAAACATGTAACATCAATAGAAATAGTTAAACACCAAATACATTAAAAACTAAACTCATTAAAATCCTATCATATTAATAGTGAATAATCTTTGTCTAATGGAAAAGTCATATATATTATTTATTTATTTATTTATTTAATATATGATCGGGTTCGCGGGTTGGTTCGGGTTTCGCACCTCCAGAACCGATACCCAAACCAATCACTAACAAAGACTACTCGGTTTGGTTCAGGTTGAACCCGATTACCCATTGGTTCCAGAACCAATTTAATTGGTTCGGTTCATGTTCGAACAGGTAATTGGGTATCTGTAAGATGAAGAACGAAAACAAATTTTTGAAATTGAAATCAATACATGACTTAAAATAGAAAAGTAATAGTATTAATCCATAGAATAAACAGAGCTCCTAACCTTAACAGTGGAGGTTTAGTTGCTCATGGCTCAGAGAGAAAATTATGATTCAGAAAGACTGTAAACTGCGGAATGAGGTGCATTAGAGGGAAGAGCCCTAAGGGCTAAATCTTTTCCCTTTTATATCTAATCTTAATTAATATAATATATTGTCCAAAACTAAATAATATCTTTTTCTATTTGTTAATAAAATAAAATTTAATTAATAATTAAATAAAATCTTCGTGTAGCTTCCTCTGACGACGTTGGGACCACTTTAGGATTAGTTATGGCGCCAAACTTGGCGCCACCGTGCCCACATCCATTCTTGGGATTATGGTGATCATGGAGCAATTTTCCAAGTTTGACTTCACTTCAACGTCATGCCATCTTTATGGTTCTTTAGCATTGGTGCCAAATTAAACTTGAAATATCTCAAGTTTGGCTTTGCTTGAACGTCATGCAATTCCTGGAGGTGGGTGCGTGTGGCGCCAAACTTGAAAAATTCCAAGTTTGGCGCCACTAAGACAGTGATTCCAGACGAAAATTATAGACTATTATATATTGTTGGAAAACTCTAGAAGTTAGCTTTCTAATGCCGTTGGAATCGGTTTAATTGGACCTCTGTATCTCAAATTATGCTCGTTGGAGTGTGAAGCGATCAGGGTTGACAACATCTATAAATTCTCTTTGCACTTGTCTTCAGTTTTTGATTCCTCCTTGTGCTTTTGCTTCTCTTTTCCTAAATTTTCTTGCAATAATCGTGAAATAAAAAGGATGAAAGCAATATCCAATTTAAACACCAAAACTCTCCATAATTGAGTATTATGCGTTTATTTCGTATATGAAAAAGCATAGAAAAGCACAACATGATGCACACGCATCACAACACCAAACTTAAACTTTGCTTATCCTCAAGCAAACAAAGAAGAGTTAATAGTCAAATTCGTCCCTAAAAGATTACCCATTCTTTAAATTAGTCCTCAAAAATTTTTTTTTAATCATATTAGTCCTTAAAAGATAAAACGTAAGTCAAATTGGTTCTTCCGTTAGTTAGATGATAACAGCTGATGACGTGTCACGTTAAGTGCCACATGGCATAATGACATGGCAGGTTAATGCCATGTGTCACAATATGATTAGTTGATGTGTCAGGTCAGTGACACCTAGCATGCCACGTGTCACTTGACGTGTAATAAAATTATTTATAATCAAAATAGTCCTTGAAAGTTTAGATATAAGTAATTTTCATCCTTAAAATTTTAAAACATAATCAAATTAGTCCTTATATAATTTTTTTATTTTTTTTTCATAATATTAAATTTAAAGTATTTTTTATAGTACTAATTTTAATATTATTCCTTAATAAATAAAATTTTCTTTATATAAAATAATAAAAATAATTAAATTATTAAAAGTTATTTTGTCATTTGTATTTTAAATTTTATATTTTGAAATTGTAATTTTTTTATAGCAAAATTTTTTTATTTAAATGAATTTAGCAAATTATTGTTGATTATATATTTAAAAATTTAATATTTTAAATCTCACTATATAATATAATATTTATTTTAAATTTAAATTTTTTAAATTTTTTAAAATTATAATTTTATTATTATTTAATATATATAATAAAACTCAATAATTGAAAAACTAATTCGTGAGATCACTTGTTGAATCTTAATATTTTAATATATTTTTTAAAAATAACTACTATATTTATAGAGTGAAATATAAAAAATTAAAACATTTAAAATAACTACTATATTTATTTAGTGAAATCCAAAATATTAAAATTATATTTTGGATTTCACTAAATAAATATAGTAGTTATTTTAAAATATTAAAAAACTAAAATTTTAATATTTTAAATTTTACTAAATAAATATAGTAGTTCTTTTAAATGTTTTAATCTTTTATATTTCACTAAATAAATATAATAGTTATTTTAAAAAAGCTATAAACTTAAAATATTAAAATTTTAAATATATAATCAACAATAATTTGATAAACTCATTTAAATAAAAAAATGTCACTATAAAAATTATAATTTGAAAATATAAAATTTAAAATACAAATGACAAAATAATTTTATAATAATTTAATTATTTTTATTATTTTATATAAATAAAATTTTATTTATTATGATCTAAAAAATAATATTAAAATTAGTACTATAAAAAATACTTCAAATTTAATATTATGAAGAAAAAATAAAAAAAATTTATATAAGGACTAATTTGATTAATTTTTAAAATTTTAAGGATGAAAATGACTTACGTCTAAACTTTCAGGGACTATTTTGATTATAAATAACTTTTTTACACGTCAAGTGACACGTGGCATGCTTGGTGTCACTGACCTGACACGTCAACCAATCATCTTGTGACACGTGGCATTAACCTACCACGTCATCATGCCGTTATTATCTAACTAACAGAAGGACCAATTTGACTTACATTTTATCTTTTAGGAACTAATATGACTAAAAAAATCTTTTGAGGACTAATTTGAAGAATGGGTGATCTTTCATGAACGAATTTGACAATTAACTCAAACAAAGAATCATACAACATAAATTGACAATCCAAGGTGAGAAGAATAGCAATTTTAATGTTTATGGTTGGCTAGTTAACTAGGCATGCAACACTCACAAAAGAATTTCAAATAATTGATGATTTTATCTTGATCACTTTATCAAATCTTTTATTATATTCCTTCCTTGAAATAAGCTTTTCATTTGTTTCTTTTCTTAGCTTCTTTGATGCTTTGCACCATCTATTTTTATAACTTCGACTCTAAATGCTTTGTTTTTAAGTATTACCACGTGATACATAAGCACCACAAGCATATAACTAGAGAACTCTTTAAGCTTTGCTTTTGGTTTTTTTTTTTACTCTCTAATCATTGATACTCAAAGCCTTGAGCTTTGAGGGGGTGCTTTGCACTTGAGCCTAGCCTTGACTCTAAGTGTTTTGTTTTCAAACTTTTTGCTTGATACATAAACACCACAAGTACTTGACTAATGAGTTGTCATTAGTACTCAGAACCTTTAGCTTTCTCATTTTTTTCTTTCTCTTTTTTTTCTTTACTTGATCATTAATTGACAAGCTTCTTCAAGGTTTTCAAAATTTCAAAGATTTTATAAAGTGTTCTAGATAAAAATTTCAATCAAACAAAATTCAAATGTGTTTGAGCAAAAATAGTCATGCTAGCCTTCCAATACTCATATGCTCATGTTAGCTTCTTCTTTAATTACCTTTAAATCATGATTATCATCTTGAATGTGAGTCAAAGCAATTAAGCATCATGATCATCAAAAGGAAGATATATTATGCTTATCTAAAAGGAAGAACACACATGCATATAATTAAAAAGGAAGGAAACAACCTTAGTTCTCTCCGCCTTTCTCTTCATCATCTTCTTCTTTATCCCCTTTTAAACTATGTAGAGCATAGCTTCCAACACCAAACTTAGAATGGTTGGTTGTCCTCAAGCAATAAAAAAAGAGAATTAATGATGATAGAAACAAGAGTAAATAGGACAAGCAAGTGAAAGGAAATCAAGCAATGCAGAGGCCTTATTCAAAAGAAATTAATCAAATTAAAACAAAACTCAAGAAAAACTAAAATAGTATAAAATAGCTAGATTGCTAATGTGTTGCATGGTGATTATGGCGACACCAAACTTGGTGTGAGGACACCAAACTTAATGTGATACAATCTATGTGAAACTAGTTCAAGTACCCAGTGAGATGCAAATTTGGTGTAGCACACCAAACTTAATCCATGAACACATACACAATCTTAAGCAAAACAAAAAAAAGAATGAAAAGAAAATACCAAACGTTGGGTTGCCTCCCAACAAGTGCTTCTTTAACGTCACTAGCTTGACGGTCAGTTCTTAAATTTTCTTCTTCTTCTTCCAGTTAGTTAAGAGAAATGACTTTAGTGGACATGAGAAGAAAAATGATACCCACCAAAAAGCAACTCCCATACAATTCTCTGATTCATTAGGACCAAAGAACATATTCAAGTGTTGGGTGAGAAAACTTCAATTCAAATGTGGGCAGTGCATTCAGATTTCTTTTCTCAAGAGCTTGCATGCATAGAATTGAAGGGACTTGTATGGCTTCCTCCGGAATTATTGGAATGTGCAAGCATGGAGTGTGCATGGCTTCCTCCTCTATTTGTGTATCTTCCTCCTTTGTTTTTACATCTTCCTCTTCTTCCATGTGCGAGGGTGGAGAGTTCTCTAATTTACTGGAGTATGAACTCCTTTGATTGATTTCCTCACTTTCTTCCATAGGATCTTGCATTGTATCTCTTGGGAAGAAATTTACTTGGTTTTCATCCAGGTGCTTGATAATCAACTCCACATGTTTCTCTATATTTTTTACACTCGTCCTCATATCATGTATGCATTCTTTCATGACAAGCTCAAGAGCTGATGGTTCTTGATATGAATAAGGAGATTGTGCCTCTTGATATGAGTAAAAAGAAGACGATTCTTCGTATGAATAAGGAGATGGTGGCTCTTGATATGAATAAAAAGGGATGATGGATTTTGGTATGAATATGGAGATGGTGGTTCTTGATAGATGGAACATGGAGCACTGAAGTTTCTTTGGTCTTGACTTTTCCAACCAAAATTCGGGTAGTTCCTGTAACACCCCAATTACCCTAAGCCTTACCTCTAGCCGTAAAGCAAAGGTTAAGTAGAGGTTACGACAGTCCTAAGGCTTATACATATTTATATATAGAAGGAAATAATAAAATCAAGAAGCCTGATGAAGGATTAAGCTCAAAAACAGGATTACAAAAGCGCAAAACGTTCACACGAAGCTAACGCATAAGATACAAGATATAGAGGCAAAAGAATGGAATACATATAGATATAATAGTATAATAATCATAGGGGACTAGTCGCGGCTTGCGGAGTTTAAGCCGACTAGTATATACAGACATACAAAATTTTGGAGTTAAAAACAGCTTATACAACTATTCTCTAAAATAAGCCTCTAAGGCCATAAAGATAATACACAAAAGATGTGAGAGTAACTATAACAAAGAAAAACAGAAATAAACCAAGGAGGAACCATACTTCACTCTGTCACCATATCTGCAATCTCACCGAGGTGGACTACGACCTGCATCTGAAAAACAACAACAAAGTATGGAATGAGAACTCGAGGTTCTCAGTATGGTAACAGTGTCCAATATGTAAGATGTAAGGCCTCGGATGCCGAAGGCAATCCTAGAACTTCACACCAAACCGGTATTCAAGCTTAGAACAAAAAAAATAAATCAGGAACTTAAACCATAAACCGGGTTATCTAAACTTAGGGGAATTCTAACTAATACTAATCACACCGCTGTATCCCACAGCCTTCACCAACCGAACCTCCGTACGGTCCCATCGCCACCACCTACCTAGACTCCTTAGCACTAGACAAACACAATTAATGCAAACAAATAAAACACATATGGTTTTCATATACAGCAAGTAATTCAAGAAGCAAGTAGGCATGTTATACAATTAGGCAAACTCAAGTAGTCAAAGCAAACAAGCACATAAGAGATGCATATGATGAATGTCTATCCTATTGGCTCGTGATATCACTTGTCGGTCCATAAATGTCAACCCGACACATCCTCCCGAATGTAGCCTTTTCTGCCACGCCAGGGATATAGTGCCCTGCACACTCATGTAGTAGGGAGTCTACTATGCCAGGGATATAGGCCCCTCACACTTTCTGCAGCAGAGAAGAAACCAACCACAACATATCATACAGTAGAACAATCTGCTACACCGGGGATATAGGCCCCGCACACTCTTAACATCCAACAAATCATGCGACAGAAACATCTGCCACGCCGAAGATATAGGCTCTGCACACTCTCATATCATCCAATCATTTCCTCATCATCGAATCATCACCAGACATTACCATTCCTCATCTCAAATCACTTTCAGTTATTAATGCTCAATATTCATCAATATCATCATTTCTTTTCGAGTCCTCGACTCATCTCAACCATCCTCAATTCATGATTTCCATTCCGAACTCATAGCTCCTCAGTTCTCATCTCATATACCAATTCTTCTTTAATCTCCACCCAACCCGTTCTCAGCACACCAGAAACCTAGGCCTCCGTTTTCTAATTTTTCAAAGGAAAACCCAACTTAAATCCCTAGGACTTTTCCCATATTTCAATGCTCTAAAATAATTCCAAGAGTCTTAAAATGGTGTTATACAAGCTTACAACCTTGTCGGGAAGGTGAAATAGTTGAAAACAAAGTTTAAAATTATGAAACAGGGCGTGTGCGTCCGCACAGGGTTGTGCGTGCGCACGCCCAGGGAGATTTTGAAAGTGTGCGTAAGCATAGAGGTGTGTGTACGTACACACATGTACTAAAATTAATAAAATCTGTTAACTCGCACAAGCTGTGCGAGCGCCCCAACAGACGTCCCTTCCCGACTTGTGCGTGCGCACAAGGCTGTGCATCCGCACAGGTCGTAATTCTTCCTTGATGTGCGCGCGCACAACCTATGCTAGCGCTGCTACCAGAGCCCTTTCCCCTACCTGTGCGTATGCACAGGTCTGTGCGTCCGCATAGAATAACATTCTCACAGGTTTGTGCATGCGTACAAGGTTGTGCGTGTGCACATATCAGAAATCCTGAAATTCTGTAACTTTGCATAATTTTATATTTCAACACCAACTTTGAATGATCATAACTTCCTCTACAAAATCCCAAATTTTACAAACTTTATATCAAATCGAAGGGTTTTCAACAATTTTCAAATATAAACCAAATTCAACAAATTTTGAAAACCAAGGCAAAAGTTATGATCAGACAAATTTCACCAAAAATCCATTTTTATCCAAAAATCACATAACCTCAATTTTAACCAAACCTCAATCTAATACCAATCAATCACATTTCAACCATACCAAAAAGAACCCAAAATTCATACCAAACACTACTTCAACCACTCAATCATCTAAATCATTTATTACTCACCTCATCCAAATCTAAAATTCAACCTAACATCACATCCCTTTTTCTTAATACTACCATTCAAATTTTCAACATTAATCAATACAAGCACCAATTCCTTTATTTCATTATTATCATCGAATCCATTTAATTTTCAACCACTTCACTCACTTACTTCCATCATGAACCATAATAACCAATAATCAAAATCATTACCAACACCTAAAACCATCATAACATTCATAATCAATATCAATCGTCAATAATATCAACAATCACTACAATTCCTCACCAATTTAAATAATCATCAATCCCTCATCATTTACAATTAAATCACACATTTATCATCAAACTTCATCATCATTAAATACCAACAATCACTGATGTAGGGCGGAAATTGACCGATTAAGAAATCAATATAGAAATACGTTGCGAGTATAGTTCTTAACCAGCAAAAATCCACTCATCAATTTAGAAAGGTTGTCACAAAATTAGAATAAAAATACTGGGATTATGAGTCCCAGGTTGTCTCCCAACGAGTTGACAAAAGGGTGCTATTTTATTAATCAGGAGTTTTTCGAGAAATTTTGAGAGTTGAATGACAGAAAATAAATAATTGTAATTTAGCGCAATGAAAATTAAAAGTGGTTTATATTACTCAAAATAAAAAGCCTTGACCGGGGGAATGATTAATTAGAAGTTCTATCCTTGTTGGAATTTTCTCAAGTGTAGTATAAAGAAGTTGTTATTTTCACTTAGTTAACCCTTACTAATAAAGGAAAGTCAAGTGATTAAGCTAACTCTTATTCGCAAATCCTAGTCCTTTCCCTTGGGAAGGTCTAGCGTTAGTAAATAGAGAATTAGCTAACAACTTCTAATTTAACTAATCACTTGAGCATTCCAACTCAAGTGTCTCCTCTTAATCAACCCCCATGTCAAGTTGGGAATCTACTCCATTGACATGAATATATATAACGCTCACAGAAATATAAGAAGAAGACATGATAATTTAAATAAAATAGGGATTGAAAATTAATTAAAGGTAAAAGTAGTTCTCTGTATTAATAAATCCAAAATGCAACATACCTATCTGAATAGGATTAATAAGTAATCAAAAGAGTAAATGAATAAGAAAATAAACTAGAATAGTAACTTCAATGGAGGTGATGACTTTTTCAATATCCAAAGCAAAAGCATAAAACTATAAAACTATGAATGTAAAGAAAACCTAGAGGAAGAGTAATTTCTCTCTAGATTTAGATATAAAACTAAAACTATGCTAATGAGAATGTGTGTTGAGTCTCTGCCTGTTCCTTGGCTCTAGTCTGTGTTTCTGGGCCAAAAAATGGGTCAAAACTCGGCCCAAAATTGTCATTAGCGTTTTCAAAAATTTATGAAGATCGTGCATGTCCCGTGTACGTGTCAGTCACGCGTACGCGTTGCTGGTCGTCTTGGCGTGTCGCGCGTACGCGTCATCCACGCGCACGTGTCTTTGTGCAAACTCCAATCCATGCGTACGCGTCAGGTACGTGCATGCGTCGCTGCAAATTTCTCTATATCGCGCGCACGCGTGAGCCATGCGTGCGCGTCGATGCTCGCTGGTTATCTCCTTAGTTTCTTATGTTCCTTCCATTTTTGCAAGCTTCCTCTCCATTCTCTAAGCCATTCCTACCCTATAAAGCCTGAAACATTTAACACACAGATCATGGCATCGAATGGTATAAAGGAGAATTAAAATACACAAATTAAAGACTTCTATGAAGCAAGTTTTCAACCATAGAACAAAACTAGGAAGGAATTGTAAAATCATTCAAATCATATGAATAAGTGTGAAAGGACTTGATAAAAACCACTCAATTGTGCACAAGATAAACCATAAAAAAGTGGTTTATCAAACTCCCCACACTTAAACATCAGCATATCCTCATGCTTAGCTCAAGGAGACTAAAAGACTAAATAAGGGAAAGTAAGACTCATGAGATGCAATCTATATATGAATGAAACTATATGCTAAGATGATTCTGTCTACTTGGTTAAAAGTAAATAAGCTCTTTGAGACAAATATAAATCAAATTCCACTAATTCAAATCATACAGTAAGAACAAGTAAACTTGTAAGAAGACAGCTCATGAAAGCAGGAAACATAGAATCAAGTATTGAACCCTTACTGATGGTGTATATGCACTCTTGTCACTCAAGTGTATAGGGTAATCACTCTACTCTTCTCTAGTCATGCTTTCTAAACTTTGTTCTTCACCTAACCAATCAACAAATATTTAATGTACCAAATGCAAACATCATGAGGTCTTTTCAAGGTTGTAATGGGGCTGAGGTGATAAACCACTATTTTATGGTTTATCTTGTGTTTAATTGAGTGGTTTCATCAAGTCTTCACCCACTTAATCATACTAATTGCATGATTTTATAATTCCTTCATAGTTTTATTCTATGGTTGAAAACTTGCTTCCTAAAGATCTTTAATTTGTGTATTTTAATTCTCCTTTATACCATTCGATGCTGTGATCCGTGTGTTAAGTGTTTCAGGCTTTATAGGGCAGGAATGGCTTAAAAAATGGAGAGGAAGCTTCCAAAAATGGAAGGAACACAAGAAACTAAGGATATGACCAGCGAGCATCGACGCGCACGCATGGCTCACGCGTGTGCGCGACATAGAGAAAATTGCAGCGACGCGTGCGCGTGCCTGACACGTACGCGCGGATTGGAATCTGCACGAAAGACGCGCACGTGTGGACGATGCGTACGCGTGACAAGGAAAATCGCTGAATGACGCACACGCGTGACCGATGCGTACGCGTGACCTGCGTGACCTGCAGAAAGAACAGAAAACGCTGGGGGCAATTTTGGGCCGCGTTTAGACCCAGTTTTTGGCCCAGAAATACAGAATAAAGCCAGGGAACATGCAGAGACTCAACACAGATTGATACACATTGACACATTCTCATTAGGATAGTTTTTAGGTTTTAGATCTGAATCTAGAGAGAATTTACTCTCCTTCTAGGTTCTCTTTGCATTGATAGTTTATTAGTTTTATGCCTTTGCTTTGGATATTGAAGAGTCATCACCTCCATTGAAGATACTATTCTAGTTTGTTTTCTTACTTACTCTTTTATTTATTCCATATTCTTAATTCTTGTTTGAAGTGGTAATTGGATTATTTTCATGGATTGTTAATGCAAAGGATTACTTTTACTTTTAATTAATTTTGAACCCCTATTTTATTTAATTCATCATGTCTTCTTCTTATATTTTTATGAGCGTTATATTCATGTCAATGGAGTAGACTCCATACTTGACATGAGGGTTTATTAAAAGGAGACACTTGAGTTGGAAGGCTTAAGTGCTGATTAAACTGGAAGTTGTTGGCTAGTTCTGTATTTACTAACGCTAGACCTTCCCAAGGGAGAGGACTAGGATTTGAGAATAAGAGTTAGTTCAATCACTTGACTTTCCTTTATTTAGTAAGGGTTAACTAAGTGAAAATAACAACTTTTTTAATACTACACTTAAGAGATCCCAACAAGGATAGAACTTCTAATTAATCATTCCTCCAGTCAAGGCTTTTTATCTAGAATATTAATAATCATTCTTAGTTTATATTGCTTTAATTTACAATTATTTAATTGCTTATCAACCAAACTCAAACTCTCTTGGAAATTCCTAATTAATAAAATAGCATCCTTTCTTGCAACTCGTTGGGAGACGACTTGGGACTCATACTCCCAGTATTTTTATTCTAATTTTTGTGACACCTTTCTAAATTGGTGAGGCGGATTTTAGCTGGTTAAGAGCTATACTCGCAATACTGTTCTTACATTATAATCTCTTAATTGGCCTAACTTCTGCCACACACCAGTTTTTAGCACCGTTGCCGGGGAGTTGTAATTGTGTGCTAGATTATTTATTAGTGTACATATTTTATTTTTATTTTCATATTTTATTTTGTTTTATTACCATGAGCTATATGTTTCTTTCATTGAATGACGCGTTCACTACCTGATCTGAGCTTTGCCACATTTGATCCTGAAATTGAAAGAACTATTTCACGTATTAGGCGAGCTCGACGTCGGTTAGCCTCTGAGGGTGGTGAAGTGATTGTTATTGATTCACCACTCTCATCTGAGGGCAAATCTGAACCGCCCTCTGAAAGCGAAACAAGCTCCTTTACTACTGATTCAATTGATTCACGTGCAGATAGAATGGCAGCACCTAGGAGGATTACTCTCCAGGAAGCAGGAGCCCCAGATTTTTCAATGCAGCCGTATCAAGTGCATCACCCAACTATGGCTGCAGATTTCGAACTGAAGACTGCACTAATCAATTTGATGCCCAAGTTTCATGGCTTACCTGCTCAGGAGCCCATCAAGCACCTCAGGGACTTTCAGACAGCCTGTTCTATTGTTAGGCGTCATGGTGCAAATGAAACTTCTATTCTGTTAATTGCCTTCCCGTTTTCTCTTGAGGAAAAGGCAAGGGAGTGGTACTACTCCCAACCTGAAGCGACTGTTACCAACTGGGACACGCTCAGGAGAGAATTTTTGGAGAAATACTTTCCAGCTAAAGTTACAGACAGACTGAGGAAAGAGATCTCCTGCATTGTTCAAGGTGAATCAGAAACTCTCTTTGAGTACTGGGAGCATTTTAAGAACCTTCTGGACGCATGCCGCCATCACATGATTGACAGGCTAGTGTTGATCAGCTATTTTACTCAAGACATGAAGCCTCGGAATAAGACTACACTAGATGGTGCTAGTAATGGTTCTTTGAAGAAGTACAAAACCGTAGATGAAGCATGACAACTAATCAGTGACTTAGTTGAGTCCACCAGGAATCACAGGCACAGGAGCAGCCACTCAAAAGCTGTTGCAGAAATTTTTTCTAGCACTGAGACTTCTGCCCTTACACAGAGTATATGTGAAATGACCAACCTACTGAAGCAATTACAGTTGAATCAACAACAACAAGCTCAGCCTTCCCCACCACAACAAAGCCAACAGTTAGTTCCCCAAAGAGTATGCTGCATATGTGCTAATTATAGCCATTATACTGATGAATGTCCGTAGCTCCAACAAGAAGACAATACTGTGACAGCTACTCATAACTTCTATGACCACCCGAATCAAGGATACAATCAACAAGGCGGCAACTACAACCAAGGTGGAAACTATAATCAAGGATGGCAGGACAACTCCAACCAAGGTTGGAGGGATAATTCCAACCATGGCTGGAGGGACAACTATAACAGAAGAGGCAGAGACAACAATGGAAACCAGAGGTAGAATAACAACAACAGACAGCAGAATCAGAACCAACCTTACAGAGCTCCTCACCTAAGGCAATCACAAGGACCCTAGCACAACCAACAATAGGTCCCTCAGATCACTTATCCCACTTCCTCATCAAATGATGAGATGCTTCATTCTCTTGCACAAGGACAACAAGACATGCAGACTACACTGAACTCTACTCTAAATGGTCTGAATGCCACTTTACAAGCTCTCGCCGCCCAGATAGATTCACTACCCACTTCCACTAACCAACCTTTAAACTCCAGTGAAATTCCTTCTCAACCCTTACCTAACCCCAAGGGTGGCATCAATGCTATTACTTTGAGGTCTGGAATCACATTGCAAGAGAGGAACCAAGAGGATCCAAGCCTACAAGTACACGCCCCCAGCTGAATATATGGTAGAAGCGGAAGATGCTGAAGAGGAAGAGGAAGTACAAGACAAGGTTGAAGAAGAAGTATCTCAGCAAAGGAATGAACCACCGAAGGATGCAAAAGCTGCAAGTGGCGCCATTCCTATCCCATTTCCACACCTTGCAAGGAAGTCCAGAAAGCAGATAGAACTTGATCCCAAAATGGTAGAAATTTTCAAAAAGGTTGAGGTAACTGTTTCCCTTTTTGATGTTATTCAGCAAGTACCTAAATATGCCAAATTTCTGAAAGATTTATGCATTCATAAAGAAAAAATTAATGAATTAGAAACTATCCTTTTAGGTAGTTTTATATCTGCTTTAATGGGAGGTATACCTGAAAAATGTAGTGATCCAAGCCCATGCATGGTTAACTATACCATTAGAGGTGTAATATTTTCTGATTGCATGTGTGACTTAGGAGCCTGTGGTAGTATAATGCCATTATCTATATATGATACCCTAAGACTCTGATGAGCGGATAATTTATACGCTTTTTGGCATTATTTTTAGTATGTTTTTAGTATATTTTAATTAATTTTTATTATATTTTTATTAGTTTTTATTTAAAAATCATATTTCTGGACTTTACTATGAGTTTGTGTGTTTTTCTGTAATTTCAGGTATTTTCTGGCTGAAATTGAGGGACCTGAGCAAAAATCTGATTTAGAGGCTGAAAAAGGACTGCAGATGCTGTTGGATTCTAACCTCCCTGCACTCAAAGTGGATTTTCTGGAGCTACAGAAGCCCAATTGGCGCGCTCTCAATTTCATTGGAAAGTAGACATCCTGGGCTTTCCAGCAATATATAATAGTTCATACTTTGCCCAAGATTTGATGGCCCAAATAGGCGTTCTAAGTCAGCTCAAGAATTCTGGCGTTTAACTCCAAAACTGGCACAAAAGCTGGAGTTAAACGCCCAAACTGGCACAAAAGCTGGCGTTTAACTCCAAGAAAAGTCTCTACACATGGAAGTGTCAATGCTCAGCCCAAGCATACACCAAGTGGGCCCGGAAGAAGATTTCTGCATTAATTACTGATTTCTGTAAACCCTAGGCTACTAGTTCTCTATAAATATGACCTTTTGCTATTGTATTTTCATCTTGGGACGTTTAGTCCTTAGACCTTTGAGGCTGGCCATTCGGCCATGCTTACACTATTTGTTCTTATGTATTTTCAACGGTGGAGTTTCTACACACCATAGATTAAGGTGTGGAGCTCTGCTGTTCTTCATGAATTAATACAAGTACTATTGTTTTTCTATTCAACTCAAGTCTACTTCTTCTCCAAGATATTCATTCGTTCTTCAACTTGATGAATGTGATGATCCGTGACACTCATCATCATTCTCACCTATGAACGCGTGACTGACAACCACTTCCATTCTACATGCAAACAAGCTTGAATGCATATCTCTTGGGTTTCTAATCTAAGATTGGAACCTTTGTGGTATAGGCTAGAATTATTGGCGGCCATTCCTGAGATCCAGAAAGTCTAAACCTTGTCTGTGGTATTCCAAGTAGGATCTGGAAAGGGATGACTGTGACGAGCTTCAAACTCGCGATTGTGGGGCGTGTGACAGATGCAAAAGGATCAATGGATCCTATTCCGACATGATCGAGAACCGACAGCTGATTAGCCGATGTTGTGACAGAGCATCAGTACCATTTTCACTGAGAGGACGGGATGTAGCCATTGACAACGGTGATGCCCAACATAAAGCTTGCCATGGAAAGGAGTATGAATGATTGGAAGATGGCAATAGGAAAGCAGAGGTTCAGGAGGAACAAAGCATCTTCATACACTTATCTGAAATTCCAACCAAAGAATTACATAAGTATCTCTATCTTTATTTTATGTTTTATTTATCTTTTAATTATCAATTCTCTATAACCATTTGAATCCGCCTGACTGAGATTTACAAGGTGACCATAGCTTGCTTCAAGCCGACAATCTCCGTGGGATCGACCCTTACTCATGTAAGGTTTATTACTTGGACGACCCAGTGCACTTGCTGGTTAGTTGTGCGGAGTTGTGATAAAGAGTTGAGATTACAATTGTGCGTACCATGATGATGGTGCCATTGATGATCACAATTTCGCATACCAAGTTTTTGGCGCCGTTGCCGGGGATTGTTCGAGTTTGGACAACTGACGGTTCATCTTGTTGCTTAGATTAGGTATCTTTTCTTCAGAATTTTTAAGAATGAATTCTAAAGTTTCAAGGTGATGTTCCCATCACAAAAGCTGATTGATTCTCATCAATTTAGCTATTGAATGTAATGTCCTGCTGAAGTTTGGCCAAACATGTCTAATCTTTTTAGACTGAAGCTTTAGACTAACATTGCATGATTCCTGGAATTCTTATTAAAAGTTTTGATTCTCTTTATTTTCTTTTCTATATAATTTTCGAAAAAACTACAAAAAATTTTAAAATCATAAAACCAAAAATATTTTATGTTTCTTGTTTGAGTCTATTGTCTAATTTTAAGTTTGGTGTCAATTGCATGTCTTTATCCTTCTAATTTTTGAAAATTTATACATATTGTTCTTCATTGATCTTCAAGTTGTTCTTGATGATTTCAGTGCTCTGATCTTTAAATTCTCTTGTTTTGTGTGTTTTGTTGTTTCTTACATGCATTTTTACATTGTTATAGTCCTTAGTATACAAACTTTTAAGTTTGGTGTCTTGCATGCATTGTTTATTTGATCTTAGTTGCATTTTTTTATTGATTTCCATCATCAAAAATTCAAAATATTTTTTAAAACTATGTCTTTTCAAGTCAATAATACAGAGAATTGAAGATTCAGAACATTCAGCAGAGGAATCAAACAGAAAAAGCTGGGTGTTCAAAACGCCTAGTGAAGAAGGAAAACTGGCGTTTAAACGCCAGCCAGGGCACCTGGCTGGGCATTTAACGCCCAAAAAGGTAGAGTTTTGGGCGTTAAACGCCAGAATGGGCACCATTCTGGGCATTTAACGCCAGGATGACACTAGAGGGAAGATTTTGTTTTTAATTCACATTTTTTTTCAAGTTTTCATAATTTTTCAAAATCAAATCTTTTTCAAATCATATCTTTTCAATCATATTTATTTCAAAATCAATTTCTTTCCATTTTATATTTATTATTTTCAAAAATCCTTGCTATAATTAAAGATTTACTTCAAAATTTTCAAGTTGTTACTTGCCTATTAAGAAAGGATCAAACTTTAAATTTTAAAATCATATCTTTTAATTTCTTGATAGTCAAGTAATCAACTTTAATTTTAAAAATTTTCTTTTTCTAAATTGATTTTCAATCATATCTTTTCAAACATATCTTTTCAATCACATCTTTTTCAAAATTAATTTTTTCAATCATATCTTTTTCTAATTTCAAAATCTTTTTCAAAAATCACTTTATTTCTTTCCCAATCTTAGTTTTCGAAAATCTCAATCAAATTTTCAAATTTCTTTTTAATTATTTCAAAATCTTTTTTAATTATTTTCGAAGATTCTTCCCCTCTTTTCACATCCTTCTATTTAAAGGACTAAGACTCCTCATCAAGGTGCAATTTGAACTCTGTCCCTCTTGATAAGTTCGAATTCCCTCTTCTCCACCTCCTCCTTCTATTCTTCTTTTCCTCTGACACCTCAAGGAATCTCTATACTGTGACATAGAGGATTCCCTACTTTCTTGTTCTCTTCTCTTTCATATGAGCAGGAACAAAGATAAAGGCATACTTGTTCAAGCTGATCCTGAACCTGAAAGGACCTTGAAGAGAAAGCTAAGAGAAGCTAAAGAACAATTCTCTTTAGAGGGCCTAACAGAACTCTTCAAAGAAGAAGAAACCATGCAGCCGAAAACAACAACAATGCCAACAATGCAAGGAAGGTGCTTGGTGACTTTACTGCACCTACTCCTGATTTCTATGGGAGAAGCATCTCAATCCCTGCCATTGGAGCAAACAACTTTGAGCTTAAACCTCAATTAGTTTCTCTAATGCAACAGAATTGCAAGTTTCATGGACTTCCATTGGAAGATCCTCATCAGTTCTTAGCTGAATTCTTGCAAATCTGTGACACTGTCAAGACCAATGGGGTTGACCCTGAAGTCTACAGACTTATGCTCTTTCCTTTTGCTGTAAGAGACAGAGCTAGAACATGGTTGGATTCACAACCTAAGGAAAGCCTGAACTCTTGGGAAAAGCTAGTCAATGCCTTCTTGGCAAAGTTCTTTCCACCTCAAAAATTGAGTAAGTTTAGAGTGGAAGTCCAAACCTTTAGACAGAAGAATGGTGAGTCCCTCTATGAGGCTTGAGAGAGATACAAGCAATTGATCAGAAGGTGCCCTTCTGACATGCTTTCAGAATGGAGCATCATAGGAATCTTCTATGATGGTCTGTCTGAACTATCCAAGACGTCATTGGATAGCTCTGCTGGAGGATCTCTTCATCTGAAGAAGACGCCTGCAGAAGCTTAAGAACTCATTAAAATGGTTGCAAATAACCAATCCATGTACACTTCTGAAAGGAATCCTGTGAATAATGGGATAGCTCAAAAGAAAGGAGTTCTTGATATTGATACTCTGAATGCCATATTGGCTCAGAATAAAATATTGACCCAACAAGTCAATATGATTTCTCAGAGTCTGTCTGAAATGCAAGCAGCAACAGGCAGTACTAAGGAAGCTTCCTCTGAAGAAAAAGCTTATGATCCTGAGAACCCAGCAATGGAAGAGGTGAATTACATGGGAGAATCCTATGGAAACACCTATAATCCTTCATGGAGAAATCATCCAAATCTCTCATGGAAGGATCAACAGAGACCTCAACAAGGTTTCAACAACAATAATGGTGGAAGAAACAGGTTTAGCAATAGCAAGCCTTTTCCATCATCTTTTCAGCAACAGACAGAGAATTCTAAGCAAAACCCCTCTGACTTAACAACCATTGTCTCTGATCTAATCAAAATCACTCAAAGTTTCATGACTGAAACAAGGTCCTCCATTAGAAATTTGGAGGCACAACTGGGTCAGCTGAGTAAGAAAATTACTGAACTCCCTCCTAGCACTCTCCCAAGCAATACAAAAGAGAATCCCAAAAGAGAGTGCAAGGCCATAACCACATCTCACATGGCCGAACATGGAGAGGAGGAAGAGGCAGTGATTCCCAATGAGGAAGACCTCAATGGACGTCCACTGACCTCCATGGAATTCACTAATGAGGAACCATGGGAATCTGAGGCTTAGACTGAGACCATAGAGATTTCATTAAATTTACTTCTGCCATTCATGAGCTCTGATGAATATTCCTCCTCTGAAGAGGATGAAGATGTTACTGAAGAGCAAGTTGCTAAGTACCTTGGAGCAATCATGAAGCTAAATGCCAGGTTGTTTGGTAATGAGATTTGGGAGGATGAACCTCCATTGCTCATCAAAGAACTGGATGACTTGACTAGGCAGAGATTACCTCTGAAGAGACAAGATCCTGGAAAGTTCTCAATACCTTGTACCATAGGCATCATGACCTTTGAGAAGGCTCTGTGTGACCTAGGGTCAAGCATAAACCTCATGCCTCTCTCTGTAATGGAGAAGCTAGGGATTATTGAGGTACAAGTTGCAAAAATCTCACTGGAGATGGCAGATAATTCAAAGAAACAGGCTTATGGACTTGTAGAGAATGTCTTAGTAAAGGTTGAAGACCATTACATCCCTGCTGATTTTATAGTCCTAGAGACTGGGAAGTGTATGGATGAATCCATCATCCTTGGCAGACCCTTCCTAGCCACAGCAAAAGCTGTGATTGATGTTGACAGAGGAGAATTGATCATTCAAGTGAATGGAGACTCCCTTGTGTTTAAAGCTCAAGGATATCCCTCTGTTACCATGGAGAGGAAGCACGAAGAGCTTCTCTCAATACAGAGTCAAACAGAGCCCCCACAGTCAAACTCTAAGTTTGGTGTTGGGAGGTTCCAACATTGCTCTGAACATCTGTGAGGCTCCATGAGAGCCACTGTCAAGCTATTGACATTAAAGAAGCGCTTGTTGGGAGGCAACCCAATTTTTACTTATCTATGTTAAATTTCTATTTTCCTTTGTTATTTTATGTTTTCTGTAGGTTGATGATCATGTGAAGTCACAAAAACAATTGAAAAAGCAAAAACAAAGTAAAAAACAGAATGAAAATAGAACACCCTGGAGGAGAAACCTACTGGCGTTTAAACGCCAGTAAGGGTAGCAGAATGGGCGTTAAACGCCCAGTCTGGCACTATTCTGGGCGTTTAAAGCCAGAAAAGGGCACCAGACTGGCGTTTAATGCCAGGAATGGGCAAGAAGCTGGCATTAAACGCCAGAAATGGGCAGCAGCCTGACGTTTAACGCCAGGATTGGCAGAAAGGGGGCGTTTTGCACGCCACTTGGTGCAGGGATGAGATATCCTTGACACCTCAGGATCTGTAGACCCCACAGGATCCCCACCTACCCAAAAACCCCTCACCTATCAAATCCCACCATTCTCTTCACCACTCACATCCATCCTTCATAAAACCCCACCTACTTCACCATCCAAATTCAAACCACTTTCCCTCCCAAACCCACCCTCTATAGCCGAACCATACATACCCCTCTCACCCCTATATAAACCCATCTTCACTCCTTCATTTTTACACAACCTAAACACGACTTCTCCCCCTTGGCCGACACACAAAGCCCACTCCATCTCCTCTATTTCTTCTTCTTCTACTCTCTTCTTTCTTCTTTTGCTCGAGGACGAGCAACCTTCTAAGTTTGGTGTGGTAAAAGCTAAAGCTTTTTGTTTTTCCATAACCATTTATGGCACCAAAGGCCGAAGAAACCTCTAGAAAGAGAAAAGGGAAGGCAAAAGCTTCCACCTCCGAGTCATGGGAGATGGAGAGATTCCTCTTAAGGGTGCATCAAGACCACTTCTATGAAGTTGTGGCCAAGAAAAAAGTGATCCCCGAGGTCCCTTTCAAACTCAAAAAGAATGAATATCCGGAGATCCGACATGAGATCCGAAGAAGAGGTTGGGAAGTTCTCACCAACCCCATTCAACAAGTCAGAATCTTAATGGTTCAAGAATTCTATGCCAATGCATGGATCACCAAGAACCATGATCAAAGTGTGAACCCGGACCCTAAGAATTGGCTTACAATGGTCCGAGGAAAATACTTGGATTTTAGTTCGGAAAATGTGAGGTTGGCATTCAACTTGCCCATGATGCAAGGAGATGCACACCCATACACTAGAAGGGTCAACTTTGATCAAAGGTTGGACCAAGTCCTCATGGACATCTGTGAAGAGGGCGCTCAATGGAAGAGAGATTCAAGAGGGAAGCCGGTACAACTAAGAAGGCATGACCTCAAGCCCGTGGCTAGGGGATGGTTGGAGTTCATCCAATGCTCAATCATTCCCACTAGCAACCAGTCCGAAGCTACTATAGACCGGGCTATCATGATACATAGCATCATGATTGGAGAGGAAGTGGAAGTTCATGAGGTTATATCCCAAGAACTCTACAAGGTAGCGGACAAGTCCTCTCCTTTGGCAAGGTTAGCCTTCCCTCATCTCATTTGTCACCTTTTCAATTCGGTTGGAATTGACATAGAGGGAGACATTCTCATTGATGAGGACAAACCCATCACTAAGAAAAGGATGGAGAAAACAAGAGAACCTCATCAAGAGCATGAGGAAATTCCTCATCATGAAATCCCTGAGATACCTCAAGGGATGCATTTTCCTCCACAACTATTGGGAGCAAATCAACACCTCCCTAGGAGAATTAAGTTCCAACATGGGACAACTAAGGGTGGAGCACCAAGAGCATTCCATCCTCCTCCATGAAATTAGAGAAGACCAAAGAACCATGAGAGAGGAGCAACAAAGGGAAGGAAGAGACATTGAGGAGCTCAAGCACTCCATAAGATCATCAAGAGGAAGAACAAGCCGCCATCACTAAGGTGGACCCGTTCTTTAACTTCCTTGTTCTTTATTTTCCTGTTTTTCGAAAATTATGCTTTATGTTTATTTATGTTTGTGTCTTTATTACATGATCATTAGTGTCTAAGTGTCTATGCCTTAAAGCTATAAAAATGAATCCATCACCTTTCTTAAATGAAAAATATTTTTAATTGAAAAAGAAAAAGAAGTGCATGAATTTCAAATTTTAAAACAGTTTAATTATCTTGATGTGGTGGCAATACTATTATTTTTCTGAATGAATGCTTGAACAGTGCATATTTTTGAATTTGATTGTTTATGAATGTTAAAATTGTTGGCTCTTGAAAGAATGAAAGGAAAAGGAGAAATGTTATCTGATGATCTGAAAAATCATAAAATTGATTCTTGAAGCAAGAAAAAGCAGTGAAAAGCTTGCAAAAAAAAAAAGCAGAAAAAGCCAATACCCCTTTAAACCGAAAGGCAAGGGTGATAAAAAAGATCTAAGGCTTTGAGCATCAGTGGATAGGAGGGCCCACAGGAATAAAATCCTGGCCTAAGCGGCTAAACCAAGCTATCCCTAACCATGTGCTTGTGGCGTGAAGGTGTCAAGTGAAAACTTGAGACTGAGCGGTTAAAGTCGAGGTCCAAAGAAAAAAGAAGAGTGTGCTTAAGAACCCTGGACACCTCTAATTGGGGACTCTAGCAAAGCTGAGTGACAATCTGAAAAGGTTCACCCAGTTATGTGTCGTGGCATTTATGTATCCGGTGGTAATACTGGAAAACAAAGTGCTTAGGGCCATGGCCAAGACTCATAAAGTATCTGTGTTCAAGAATCAACATACTTAACTAGGAGAATCAATAACACTATCTGGATTCTGAGTTCCTATAGATGCCAATCATTCTGAACTTCAAAGGATAAAGTGAGATGTCAAAACTGTTCAGAAGCAAAAAGCTAAAGGCCCCACTCATCTAATTAATACTGATCTTCATAGATGTTTTTGGAATTCATTGTATATTCTCTTCTTTTTATCCTACTTGATTTTCAGTTGCTTGGGGACAAGCAACAATTTAAGTTTGGTGTTGTGATGAGCGGATAATTTACACGCTTTTTGGCATTATTTTTAGTATGTTTTTAGTATATTTTAATTAGTTTTTATTATATTTTTATTATTTTTTTATTTAAAAATCATATTTCTGGACTTTACTACGAGTTTGTGTGTTTTTCTGTAATTTCAGGTATTTTCTGGCTGAAATTGAGGGACCTGAGCAAAAATCTGATTCAGAGGCTGAAAAAGGACTGCAGACGCTGTTGGATTCTGACCTCCCTGCACTCAAAGTGGATTTTCTGGAGCTACAGAAGCCCAATTGGCGCGCTCTCAATTGCGTTGGAAAGTAAACATCCTGGGCTTTCCAGCAATATATAATAGTCTATACTTTGCCTAAGATTTGATGGCCCAAACAGGCATTCCAAGTTAGCTCAAGAATTATGGTGTTTAACTCCAAAACTGGCACAAAAGCTGGAGTTAAACGCCCAAACTGGCACAAAAGCTGGCGTTTAACTCCAAGAAAAGTCTCTACACATAGAAGTGTCAATGCTCAGCCCAAGCACACACCAAGTGGGCCCGGAAGAAGATTTCTGCATTAATTACTGATTTCTGTAAACCCTAGGCTACTAGTTCTCTATAAATAGGACCTTTTGCTATTGTATTTTCATCTTGGGACGTTTAATCCTTAGACCTTTGAGGCTCGCCATTCGGCCATGCTTACACTATTTGTTCTTATGTATTTTCAACGGTGGAGTTTCTACACACCATAGATTAAGGTGTGGAGCTCTGCTGTTCTTCATGAATTAATACAAGTACTATTGTTTTTCTATTCAACTCAAGTCTACTTCTTCTCCAAGATATTCATTCGTTCTTCAACTTGATGAATGTGATGATCCGTGACACTCATCATCATTCTCACCTATGAACGCGTGACTGACAACCACTTCCATTCTACATGCAAACAAGCTTGAATGCATATCTCTTGGGTTTCTAATCTAAGATTGGAACCTTCGTGGTATAGGCTAGAATTATTGGCGGCCATTCCTGAGATCCGAAAAGTCTAAACCTTGTCTATGGTATTTCGAGTAGGATCTGGGAAGGGATGACTATGACGAGCTTCAAACTCGCGATTGTGGGGCGTGTGACAGGCGCAAAAGGATCAATGGATCCTATTCTGACATGATCGAGAACCGACAGCTGATTAGCCGATGTTGTGACAGAGCATCAGGACCATTTTCACTGAGAGGACGGGATGTAGCCATTGACAATGGTGATGCCCAACATAAAGCTTGCCATGGAAAGGAGTATGAATGATTGGAAGAAGGCAATAGGAAAGCAGAGGTTCAGGAGGAACAAAGCATCTTCATACACTTATCTGAAATTCCAACAGAAGAATTACATAAGTATCTCTATCTTTATTTTATGTTTTATTTATCTTTTAATTATCAATTCTCCATAACCATTTGAATCTGCCTGACTGAGATTTACAAGGTGACCATAGCTTGCTTCAAGCCGACAATCTCCGTGGGATCGACCCTTACTCACGTAAGGTTTATTACTTGGACGACCCAGTGCACTTGCTGGTTAGTTGTGCAGAGTTGTGATAAAGAGTTGAGATTACAATTGTGCGTACCATGATGATGGCGCCATTGATGATCACAATTTTGCATACCAGGCTCCCTCCCTTAAAAAGGTCGGCAGCTCATTTTGTGTTAGCAGATAAAAGCATTATTACAGTAGTTGGAATTGCTAAAGATGTATTAGTGAGCATTAAGGGGCTCAGATTTCTAATTGACTTCTATATCCTGAAAATGCCTCCTAATGACTCAGGAAGACCATCATCAATCCTGCTTGGAAGACCATTCCTGAAGACTTTGAAGTTCAAGTTGGATGCATTCTCAAGAACTTACTCCTTTGAGATAGATGGCAGAATAGTGAGTTTCAGTTTAAATGAAACTATGAAGCAACCTCCGGAAGATCATTCTATCTTCCAGTGCGATATCATTGATGAAACTATATCTAAAGTTCACTAAGAAGAAGTAGAAAAGAAGCACATGGAGCAAGGTCCAAGTGTGGGGACACCATCTGAACATAATGACGACACTTTACCATTACCACTAGCCCCGGATGATCCAGAACCTAGCCATAAGCAAAAATTGGAATTGAAGCCCCTTCCTCCACACCTCAAGTATGCTTACCTTGAGGATAATCAGAAGTTCTCAGTTATCATTGCAAAGGAACTCACTTCCCAACAGGAAGAGCAACTGCTCAGTGTGCTGAGAAAGCACAAGAAAGCAATTGGCTGGAGCTTGGCGGATATAGTAGGCATCAGTCCTCAAGTTTGTGAGCACAGAATATATTTAGAAGAGGAATCAAAACCTGTCTGTCAACCCCAAAGAAGACTAAATCCTACCATCTTAGAAGTTGTCAAGAAAGAAATAACCAGGCTACTTGAAGCAGATATCATTTACCCCATCTCAGACAGTGAATGGGTCAGTCCAGTACAAGTGGTGCCCAAGAAGTCTGGAGTCACAACAGTAAAGAATGATCATGGAGAGCTCCTGACAACTAGAGTGCAGAATTCATGGAGGGTTTGCACTGACTATAGGCGTCTCAATCAAGCAACTCGCAAGGATCATTACCCCTTGCCATTTATTGATCAGATGCTCGATCACCTGTCAGGTAAATCCCATTACTGTTTTTTAGATGGTTATACAGGCTACTTTCAAATTCATATAGCTCCTGAAGATTAGGAGAATACCACTTTTTAATTGCTTATGCGTCTAAGACCTTAGACGCTGCTCAGTCAAATTACACTACTACTGAAAAAGAGCTTCTTGCTATTGTTTTCGCTCTGGATAAATTCTGAGCCTATTTACTTGGTACTAAGGTAGTAGTGTACTCAGACCATGCAGCTCTAAAATATTTATTAGTTAAAAAAGAGTCCAAACCAAGATTGATACGTTGGATACTGCTGCAAGAATTTGATTTAGAAATTAAGGATAGGAGTGGTAACCAGAATTTAGTGGCAGACCACTTGAGTTGCCTTGAGCACATTAAGGATGACTCCACTCCTATAAATGATGCTTTTCCATTTGATAGCTTGCATGCAGTATCTAAAGTAGTTCCTTGGTATGCACCTGTAGCTAATTATCTAGTTAGCCATACTTTCCCAAACCAATTTTACTAAGCATCAAAGGGACAAACTGAAAAGCGAGTCTAAATATTATATATGGGATGACCCATATTTATGGAGGTGTGGTGCTGACCAGGTATTTAGATGGTGTGTGCCTAAAATAGAATTCCAGTCCATTTTAGAGTCTTGCCACTCTTCTGAGAGTGGAGAACATTTTGGCCCTCAAAGAATAGCTAGAAAAATCTTAGACTGTGGATTCTGGTAGCCTACTCGTTTTAAAGATGCTGCTGAATTTTGTAAATATTGTTCCCTATGCCAAAGGTTTGGTAATATATCCAAGAGAGATGAGATGCCTCAACAGATCATGCTTTTCTGTGAAATTTTTTATGTTTGGGGCATTGACTTCATGGGTCCATTTCCAAACTCTAATGGTTACCTTTATATACTGTTAGCTGTAGATTATGTTTCTAAATGGGTGGAAGCAATTCCTACCCATACTGATGATGCTAACATTATTGTTTCCTTTGTTAGAAACCATATTATCTGTCACTTTGGATTACCACGAGCAATCGTGAGCGATCAAGGCACTCACTTCTGTAACAGGAGACTAACAGGATTACTGAAGAAGCATGTGATAGTCCACAAAGTAGCAACAGCTTATTATCCTCAGACCAATGGACAAGCAGAAGTGTCTAACAGAGAAATTAAATGTATTCTGGAGAAGATAGTAAAGCCTCATAGGAAAGACTGGAGTGCTAGGCTACAAGATGCACTCTGGGTATATCGCACAGCGTACAAGACACCCATTGAATGAGCCCCTTTCGCTTAGTGTACGAAAAGGCTTGCCACCTTCCAGTAGAGGTGGAACACAAGGCTTTCTGGGCTGCGAGGGAGTGCAACATGAATTTTGAAGAAGCTGGTGCTGAAAGAAAGCTGCAACTATCAGAATTGGAGAATCTTTGCCTAGAAGCATAGGACAACTCCAGACGATACAAAGAGAAGATGAAGGCTGTCCATGACAAGCACATCAAAAGGAGAAAATTTAGACCAGGGGAGTTAGTTCTTCTTTATAACTCCAGACTGAGGCTTATGTCAGGTAAATTGAGATCAAGATGGGAAGATCCCTATAGAGTAGAAAAGGCAGAGCCATACGGAGTTTTTCACCTGCGTCATCCTTCTAGCTCCAAATTTATAAAGGTCAATGGACATCGCCTAAAGCTTTATCATGGAGAAAAGATGAAGGATCACAAAGAACTAGAGGTTTTCCTCCTGGAAGACCCACCAACAGAAGCATAATAAGCCTGAAGATTGTCCAACTTAAGGACGTAAAAGCAAAGTGCTAGGTGGGAGACAACCCACCATGGTATGATCGTTCCGTTTCAGTCTTAGTTTTATTTTACTTTATTCTATTTTGTTTTTGTTAATGACTCTTCTCATAATCTCTGCATATAGCTGCATATCGCCTGCATTTGCATTTGCATTCTGCATATAAAAAAAGAGGGAGGCAGGCGACGCGCAAGCGTCGCTGACGCGTCTGCGTCATAGGTGCTTTCGCAACAAGAAGAAAAGAAGCAAAGAGTTACGCGAGAGCGTGGCTGAAGGCGTGCCTTAGGCACAAAACACGCCCACGCGTACGCGTCTCTCACGCGTCCGCGTCAAATTGCAAAATATCCTTCCACGCGTGCGCGTCGTGACCCTACGAACTCGACGTAAATGGGTATATGGCAGTGAGTTATGATGGAGTGGGGCTGGAATGGTGCTGGAAGTACAAGCCCTATCACGCGAACGCGTGCCCCACGCGTCCGCGTCATTTTTCAAAAAGAGGCTATTCATGCGTGCGCGTCACCCATGCGCACGCGTCACCCAAAATTTTGGCAATATGCATACAAAACAGAAGTTGTGCGAACGCGAGGCTGCACTCGCGCCAAAAGCACAAATCAGGTCATGCGTGCGCGTGACCCACACGTCCGCGTTACCTGGAATTATCACAAATCACGCGAACGCGTGCTCTACGCGTCCGTGTCACATGCGATACACAGCTTATCCAGATCAGCGCCAGATATCATATCTTTTCTTCCCTAAATCCTAATCTTTTCTTTTTTCCTTCTTATTTCTTTCTTCTACCTTCTTCCTTCTTTATTCTTTCTCAATTTTTACTTTCTCCTCCCTCATTTTTTTTACATCCATTATCAAGGTTCTTTTCTTTCTTACTTCCCTTTTTGATTTCCATTATTATTTTTATTAATTTTTTTCTTTTTACTTTCATTATCTACGTTTTCTTTCTTTTCCTTTTTATTCTTTTAATTGGTGTTAGAAATTTAATTGGGTGATTATTTTCTTTTACATTTTGCTTGTGGATTATTGTGGAATTGTTTGAAAATTAATATTACTTCTTAAAGGGTTGCTTGCATGTTCAATTTAATACTTTCAACAACATATTTTCCATGCATGCTATGTCTTTGTGAAAAAGTCCGCATGGCATTCCACATTATTTTAAATTATTCTATTCTACTACTCTAATGCTTGTTTTTCACAAAACCCCTTTTATATTTTATTGATTAAATATAATTGTCAATACAAACAGATTGTTAGTTTGAAAGAGTTGATAATCAAACTTAGACATTTAATGCTTGATTTATGCTACTCATGCCTTTGCCGGCATGCCAATAAACATCTTGCATTTAATTGCCATCACATGCACTTGCTATATTTTCATTGATGAACTTTTCACATGTAGTCATGACCATGTGTTAACGACATCCTTCTTTACCGTGCATTGATTATCACCTATACTATCCTCTCCTTTGCTCGAACCCTTAGCTTTACAAGTTACTTTCTTCTTTCCCTTTTCAGGATGGCCACCAAGAACGGCAAAGAGAAAGCTACTTCCAAATAACCGGCGAGGAAAGGAACAAAAAGAGTACTAGTGGCAGAGCCATCTTCAACAGCAGTAAAGCCCTCAACAAAGTGAATCAAGAGGATCATCAAGGTCGATAAAAAAGAGAAAGCTTTTCCAGCAAAGAATACTGCGCGGTTCACTAACCGCTACTGTGAGCAGATGTTCCCCATCCTGGCTGAGAAAAACTATAACAATGAGCACCTTCTCATCCTCCCAACCCACATTGTTGAATTTGTTGAGCCCCGTATTAAACAAAGACGCTGGGGATTCCTACGGAGACAGCCACGGCAGGTTAACCTTTCATGGGTAGTTGAATTCTACTCCAATTTTTACATGCCAACCATGCAGTCTGTCTATGTCCGTCAGAAGCAAGTTTCCATAACTGAAGAGGCCATTCAAAGAGCTTTAGATCTTCCCCCTGCACTAGAAGGATTGGACGCATTCCAGAAAGTCTCATTCAAATGCCAGATATACCAATTTGACTGGGACGCCGTTCTCAGAGTTATAGCACAACCTGGCAGCAGATGGATCTATGGATACCATCGTTCTCGACCAAAGAGTATATTGGCTTCAGCACTCACCTTGGAGGCTCGAGTATGGGCACAGATTATGTCCCATTACGTCTTTTCGAGCACCCACGAGTCCTCCTTCACCGCAGACATGGCTGTTCTACTCTGGTGTATCCTTACAGACCAGCACCTCAATTTATCAAGACACATTCGGCATGCTATAGGACACGTACAGATTGCGGGCAACCTACCTTTTCCCACCTTGGTTTCAGATCTAGTCTCAGTAGCCGGTGTCTCCTACAGAGCTGGAGACACCAAGGCCATGATCCCACGGGATGATCAGATAGTCCCTAACGGGAAGTATATTAGACCTCCAGTAGCCACTACTAGCCGGCCTGCAGACCCGTCCGAAGATATTCCTTCTCCTTCCACATCACAAGCACCTTCAACAAACCAACTGCTCCATCAGATACTTGAGAGGCTAGACCAGCTTGACCGGAAAGGAAAGCAAAGGGAGCGCCATAACAAGCACCGATTTACATACCTCAAGGAGCTACTTGTTGGTAACCACCCACCTGAAGAAGAACCAGACACCCCAGACTCCACTTCATTTACCAGCATAGGGAGCCATGATGGTCCCGATTGTGGAGATACTGCTACTAGCCCCCCGTTGTTCCAGACTGATGGCACCGAGGATGGTGCCAAGCTTTAAGTATGGGGAGGTCGGTCAGTACCTGACTTCCGGAGGTAATCTCTCTTACTTAGCACCAATAGAATAAGATATTTATTTAATTTTTCTTTTGTTTAGGATAGGATAAAATTGCATAGTAATAGGTTAATTGCATGCATGTTCTAATTGGTTGAAAAATAATAAGTTTCCTTTTAAGACTTTATTTTTGAAAAATTTTACTAATTTAAATAAAAAATTTTGTGTTAAACTTGTTTGGAAGCTGTATTTGGAACATAGTTAAAAGCTAGAACACACAACATGTGAGATTTGAGCTTAATTACATGGTTACACTATTTAACCATAAAAATTTTATTCTTGTGTGTTTGCTTCTCTATGATTGTAATCTATATTTTGTTCCATCCTATATGTCCAATATTTAAAGTATTTAAATACATGCATATGATTGAGGCCATTATTTTATTAACTCACTTATCCCAAATAGCCTACCCTTTCTACTACCTTTGTTAGCCACTTTGAGCCTTTTAATCTCATTTGTTCTATATTTTACCACATCACTAGCCTTAAACAGAAAAACAAATTAATTACCCTAAATTGAATCTTTGGTGAGCTTAAGATAGAGATTGTGTATCAATTAAGTGTGGGAAACTATGGGAACATGGGTTAACAAGGGAATGTGTTAGGTTCTTACATTGACAAATATTGGGAATTTGGGTACCTACTCATGTGAAACTAGAAAAATTATTATAAATCCATGTGCATTGATAAGCTATGTTTATGTTTCTATTTACTATAAAAAAAATTCAAAAATATTCAAATAATTAAGTAATTAAATAAATGAATAAGGGGACAAAATTACCCCAATGCTAAGTTAAGTTCAATAAAAATCAATGCATATGTGATGCAAGTTAAGAGAAAAGTTGATGCATGAGTATGTAATACAAAAGTGGAAAAATTTTGGGTAGCTAGGTATGATTTAAGAAGAATACAGAGTATGTATAGGTGATAGCTTAGGTTAATCAAGGATTCAATTTATAGCTCACTTAGCCATATATATACCCTCACCTTTACCTTGGTCCCATTACAACCTTGAAAAGACCTCATGATGTTTGCATTGATACATTAAGTATTTGTTTATTGGTTAGGTGAAAAACAAGGTTTAGAAAGCATGATTAGAGAAGAGTATAGTGATTACCCTATACACTAGAGTGATTAGAGTGCACATACACCATCAGTGAGGGTTCAATGCTTAATTATATGTTCCCTGATTTCATGAGCTATCTTCCTACAAGTTTACTTGTTTTTACTGTATAATTTGAATTAGTGGAATTTGAGTTATTTTTGTCTTGAAGAACTTATTTATTTTTAACTAAATAGGCAAAATCATTTTAACATATAGTTGCATTCATATACATAGGTTGCACTGCATTGCATGAGTCTTACTTAAGCTAAGCATGAGCACATGCTAATATTTAAGTGTGGGGAGGTTGATAAACCACTATTTTATGGTTTATCTTATGTTTAATTGAGTGGTTTCATCAAGTCTTCACCCACTTAATCATACTAATTGCATGATTTTATAATTCCTTCCTAGTTTTATTCTATGGTTGAAAACTTGCTTCCTAAAGATCTTTAATTTGTGTATTTTAATTCTCCTTTATACCATTCGATGCTGTGATCCGTGTGTTAAGTGTTTCAGACTTTATAGGGCAGGAATGGCTTAAAAAATGGAGAGAAAGCTTGCAAAAATGGAAGGAACACAAGAAACTAAGGAGATGACTAGCGAGCATCGACGCGCACGCATGGCTCACGCGTGTGCGCGACATGGAGAAAATTACAGCGACGCGTGCGCGTGCCTGACGCGTACGCACAGATTGGAATTTGCACGAAAGACGCGCACGCGTGGACGACGCGTACGCGTGACAAGGAAAATCGATGAATGACGCGCACGCGTGACTGACGCGTACGCGTGACCTGCGCGACCTGCAGAAAGAACAGAAAATGCTGGAGGCGATTTCGGGCCGCGTTTTGACCCAGTTTTTGGCCCAGAAATACAGAATAAAGCCAGGGAACATGCAGAGACTCAACACAGATTGACACACATTGACACATTCTCATTAGGATAGTTTTTAGATTTTAGATATGAATCTAGAGAGAATTTACTCTCCCTCTAGGGTCTCTTTACATTCATAGTTTATTAGTTTTATGCCTTTGCTTTGGATATTGAAGAGTCATCACCTCCATTGAAGATACTATTCTAGTTTGTTTTCTTACTTACTCTTTTATTTATTCCATATTCTTAATTCTTGTTTGAAGTGGTAATTGGATTATTTTCATGGATTGTTAATGCAAAGGATTACTTTTACTTTTAATTAATTTTGAACCCCTATTTTATTTAATTCATCATGTCTTCTTCTTATATTTTATGAGCGTTATATTCATGTCAATGGAGTAGACTCCATACTTGACATGGGGGTTGATTAAAAGGAGACACTTGAGTTGGAAGGCTTAAGTGCTGATTAAACTGGAAGTTGTTGGCTAGTTCTGTATTTACTAACGCTAGACCTTTCCAAGGGAGAGGACTAAGATTTGCAAATAAGAGTTAGCTCAATCACTTGACTTTTCTTTATTTAGTAATGGTTAACTAAGTGAAAATAACAACCTTTTTAATACTACACTTAAGAGATCCCAACAAGGATAGAACTTCCAATTAATCATTCCCCCAGTCAAGGCTTTTTATCTAGAATATTAATAATCATTATTAGTTTTTATTGCTTTAATTTACAATTATTTAATTGCTTATCAACCAAACTCAAACTCTCTTGGAAATTCCTAATTAATAAAATAGCATCCTTTCTTGCAACTCGTTGGGAGACGACCTGGGACTCATACTCCCAGTATTTTTATTCTAATTTTTGTGACACCTTTCTAAATTGGTGAGGCGGATTTTAGTTGGTTAAGAGCTATACTCGCAACGCTGTTCTTACATTACAATCTCTTAATTGGCCTAACTTCTGCCACGCACCATGAGGCAAATGTGAGGATATATGTATGGCTAAGTGAGCTATAAATTGAATCTTTGAATAGCCTAAGCTCTCACCTATACACACGCACACACTCTATAGAACTTCTAAAATTATGCCTAGCTACCCAAAGTTTCCACTTTTTCATCTCATACTCATGCATCAACTTTTCTTTTAATTTGTATCACATATGCATTGATCTTTTCATTAACTTAACATTGGGGTAATTTTGTCCCCTTATTTATTTATTTAATTGAATATTTTTTATATAAAAGTAAACATAACATATCAATGCACATGGATTTTTTAATTTTTCAGGTCTCATATGAGTAAGTACCCAAAGTCCCAATATTTTGTCATTTAAACACTGCACACTTTCATTAACCCATGTTCCCACAGTTTCCCACACTTAGTTGATACACAATCTCTATCTTAAGCTAACCAAAGATTCAATTTGGGGTAATTAATTTTTTTTTCACTTAAGACTAGTGATGTGGTAAAATATAGAACAAATGGAGATTAAAAGGCTCAAGGTGGCTAACAAAGGTAATTGAAAGGGTATGCTATTTGGGATGAGTGAGCTAATAACAAATGATGGCCTCAATCATATGCATGCATATAAACACATTAAACATTGGACATATAGAGTGGAACAAAATAAAGATTACAATTATAGAGAAGAAAACACACAAGAATAAAATGTTATGGTTAAATAATGTAACCATGTAATTAAGCTCAAATATCACAGGTTGTATGTTCTTAACTATAATTCATGTTCCAAATTACAATCTTCAAACAAGTTTTAACTCAAAATAGAACATACATGCAAACACTTATTATTTTTCAACCAAATAGAATATACATGCAAACACTTATTACTATGCAATCTATCCTATCCTAACAAAAGAAAAATAACCTATTGGTGTTAAGAAAGAGTAATTACCTCCGGAAGTCAGGTACTGACCGACCTCCCCACACTTAAAGCTTGGCACCGTCCTCGGTGCCATCAGTCAGGAACAAAGGGGGCTGGTAGCAGTATCTCCACAGTCGGAATTGTCATGGCTCCCATGTGCTGGTAGATGAAGTGGAGTCCAGAGTGTCTGGGTCTTCTTCAGGTGGGTGGTTACTGATGAGCGGATAATTTATACGCTTTTTGGCATTGTTTTTACATAGTTTTCAGTATAATTTAGTTAGTTTTTAGTATATTTTTATTAGTTTTTAATTAAAATTCACATTTCTGGACTTTACTATGAGTTTTTGTGTTTTTCTGTGATTTCAGGTATTTTCTGGCTAAAATTGAGGGACTTGAGCAAAAATCAGATTCAGAGGTTGAAGAAGGACTGCAGATGCTGTTGGATTCTGACCTCCCTGCACTCAAAGTGGATTTTCTAGAGCTACAGAACTCCAAATGGTGCGCTCTCAATTGCGTTGGAAAGTAGACATCCAGGGCTTTCCATAAATATATAATACTCCATACTTTGATTAAGGATAGATGATGTAAACTGGCGTTGAACGCCAGTTCCATGCTGCATTCTGGAGTCAAACGCCAGAAACAGGTTGCAAAATGGAGTTAAACGCCAGAAACAGGTTACAAACTGGAGTTCAACTCCAAGAAAGACCTCTACATGTGTAAAGCTCAATGCTTAGCCCAAGCACACACCAAGTGGGCCCCGGAAGTGGATTTCTGCATCATTTACTCATTTCTGTAAACCCTAGTAACTAGTTTAGTATAAATAGGACTTTTTACTATCTTTGTAAGGGATCTTTGATTAGTTTTATGCTATCTTAGACTTTCATGGGGGCTGGCCATTCGGCCATGCCTGGACCATTATCACTTATGTATTTTCAAATGGTAGAGTTTCTACACACCATAGATTAAGGTGTGGAGCTCTGCTATTCCTCATGAATTAATACAAAGTACTACTGTTTTTCTATTCAATTCAAGCTTATTCTTATTCTAAGATATCCATTCGCACCCAAGAACATGATGAATGTGATGATTATGTGACGCTCATCATCATTCTCACTTATGAACGCGTGCCTGATAAACACTTCCGTTCTACATGCAAACAGGCTAGAATGAATATCTCTTAGATATCTAATACAGGGGACCGAGTCCGAGATATTAGAATCTTCGTGGTATAAGTTAGAACCCATGGTTGGCCATTCTTGAGATCCAGAAAGTCTAAACCTTGTCTGTGGTATTCCGAGTAGGATCTGGGAAGGGATGGCTGTGACGAGCTTCAAACTCACGAGTGCTGGGCGTAGTGACAGACGCAAAAGGATAGTAAATCCTATTCCAGTATGATCAAGAACCGACATATGATTAGCCATGCAGTGACAGCGCATTGGACCATTTTCACAGAGAGGATGGGATGTAGCCATTGACAACGGTGATGCCCTACATAAAGCTTGCCATGGAAAGGAGTAGGAATGGTTGGATGAAGACAGCAGGAAAGCAGAGGTTCAGAGGAACGAAAGCATCTCTACACGCTTATCTGAAACTCTCACCAATGAATTACATAAGTATCTCTATCCTATTTTAATTATCTTTTAGTATACTATAATCTCTTAATACATTTGAATTCGCCTGACTGAGATTTACAAGGTGACCATAGCTTGCTTCAAGCCGACAATCTCCGTGGGATCGAACCTTACTCACGTAAGGTTTATTACTTGGACGACCCAGTGCACTTGCTGGTCAATTGTGCGAAGTTGTGACAAAGAATTAAGATTATAAACGTGCGTATAAAGTTTTCAGCGCCGTTACCAAGGAATGGAACCGTCACGATTTCTGCGCACCCGTTACCAACAATCAGCTCCTTGAGGTATGTAAATCGGCGCTTGTTATGGCGCTCCCTTTGCTGTGCCTACCGGTCAAGCCGGTCCAACCTCTCAAGTATCTAAAGGAGCAGTTGACTTGTTGAAGGTGTTTGTGATGTAGAAGGAGAAGGAATATCTCTGGCCAGGTCTGCAGGCCGGCTGGGGGTCTGATATACTTCCCGTTAAGGACGTACTGATCATCCCGTGGAATAATGGCCTTGGTGTCCCCAGCTCTGTAGGAGACTCCGGCTGCTGAAACTAGATCTGAAACCAAGGTGGGAAAGGGTAGGTTGCCCGCGATCTGTACGTGTCCCATGGCATGCCGGAGGTGTCTTGGTAAATTGAGAGGCTGGTCTGTAAGGATACACCAGAGGAGAACAACCATATCTGCAGTGAAGGAGGACTCGTGAGTGCTTGAAAAGACGTAATGGGAAATAATCTGCGCCCATACTCGAGCCTCCAAGGTGAGTGCTGAAGCCAATATGCCTTTAGGTCAGGATCGATGGTATCCATAGATCCATTTGCTGCCAGGTTGTGCTATAACTCTGAGGACGGTGTCCCAGTCAAATTGGTATGTTTGGCGCTTGAAGGAGGCTTTTTGGAATGCGTCCAATCCTTCTGGAGCAGGGGGAAGATCTAAAGCTCGCTGAATGGCCTCTTCAGTTATGGGGACTTACTTCTGACGGAGATAGACAGACTGCAGGGTTGGCATGTGAAAATTGGAGTAGAATTTAACTACCCATGAGAGATTAACCTGCCGTGGCTGTCTCCATAAGAATCTCCATTGTCTACGTTCAATTCGTGGCGCTACGAAATCAACAATGTGGGTCAGGAGGATGAGTAGGTGCTCATTGTTATAGTTCCGCTCAGCCAGGATGTGGAACATCTGCTCACAGTAGCGGTTAGTGAACCGCGCAGTGTCCTTTGCTGGAAAGGCTTTCTCTGATGTTGAGGATGGTTCCGCAGCTAGTGCTCTTTTTGTTCCTTTCCTTGTCGGTGGTTTGGGAGGAGCTTTCTCTTTACCCTTCTTGGTGGCCATCCTGAAAAGGAAAAAGAAAAGTAACATGTAAAGGCAAGGGTAGTACAAGTAATAATCAATGCCAAGGTAAAGAAGGATTACGTTAGCACATGGTCGCTACTGCATGTGATCAGTTCATAAATGGAAATATAGCAAGTGCATATTATGGCAAGTAGATGCAAGATGTTTATTAGCATGCCGGCAAAGGCATGAGTAGCATGGATCGAGCATCAATAACTTAAATGTATTATCACTCGTAGCAAACTAACAAGCACGTTTGTATTGACAATTATATTCAATTAATGAAATATTTAAGGGGTTTTGTGAAAAACAGGCATTAGAGTAGACAGATAGAATAATGAAAGATGCACAATGCCATACGGGCTTTTTCACAAACACTTAGTATGCATGGTAAAGATGTTATTGAGAGTATTAAATTTGAACATACAAACAACCCAAAAAAATTAATATGAATTATAAATTAATCCTTCAATATATCCACAAGCAAAATATAGGAGAAAACAATCACCCAATTGAATTTCTAACACCAATTAAAAGGATGTAAAAAGAAAAAAAAAAGAAAGACAAAGAAAACATAGATAATGAAATTAAAAAGAAAAATAAGAAGGGAAAATAAATTAAAGTAATAATGGAAGAGTAAAAGGGGAGAAGAAAAGAACCTTGATAAAGAAGATGAAGAAGGAGGTAGAAAGTAGTAGAAAATAGGAGAGAAGAAAGAAGAAAGAAGGGAGAAGATAAGAAAGAATGATAATAGAAAGATAAGTAGGATTGAGGGTTGGGGGATTTGAAATCAGGCGCTGAGGTGGTTTAGCTGGGCGTCGCTTGCGACACGTACGCGTGCTTCACGCGTACGCGTGGATCGCGTTACTTTCAAGTGACGCGTACGCGTCAGGGACGCGTACGTATGACAGGGGTTGTGCAAATGGCGCGGAAGCAGCCTCGCGCATGCACAACTCTCTGTTTTAATACGCACATTGCCAAAATTTGAGGCGACGCGCGTGGATGGGCTGGATGGGAAAATGACGCGTACGCATCAGGGACGCGTACGCATGATAGGGCTTGTACTTCCAGCACAATTCCAACCCCACACCATCATAACTCTCTGGCCATACACCCATTTACGCTGATTTTGCAGGGTCACGCATACGCGTGGGTGATGCGCACGCGTGGAGGGCTGATTTTGCAAGCGACGCGTACGCGTGGGCGTGTTTGTGCCTAAGGCACGCCTCCAGCCATGCTCCCACGCAACTCTCTATTTGGTTCTTCTTTGTTTCGCAGGCACATATGACGCGTACGCGTCAGTGACGCTTGCGCGTCGTGTGCTTTTTTTTTATACAGAATGCAGAATACAGCATGCATATGAATATGCAGACATTATGGATGAATACTAATAAACATAAAGTAGAATAAAATAAAATAAAACTAAGACTGAAAAGGAACGATCATACCATGGTGGGTTGTCTCCCACCTAGCACTTTGCTTTTACGTCCTTAAGTTGGACGGTCTTTTGGCTCATTCTGCTTCTGTTGATGGGTCCTCCAAGAGGAAGACCTCTAGCTCTTTGTGTTCCTTCGTCTTCTCACCATGATAAAGCTTTAGGCGATGTCCATTGACCTTGATGAAATTGGGACTTGAAGGATGACTCAGGTGGGAGACTCCATATGGCTCTTCCTTCTCTACTCTATAGGGTCCTTCCCATCTGGATCTCAGCTTTCCTGGCATGAGTCTCAGCCTGGAGTTGTAAAGGAGAACCAGATCTCTAGGTCTGAACTCTCTCCTTTTGATATGCTTGTCATGCACAGCCTTCACCTTCTCTTTGTATAATTTGGCGTTGTCATAAGCTTCTAGTCGAAGGGTCTCCAGTTCTGCTAGTTGCTGCTTCCTTTCTGCGCCAGCTTTCTCAAATCCCATGTTGCACTCCCTCACGGCCCAAAAAGCCTTGTGTTCCACCTCTACTGGAAGGTGGCAAGCCTTTCCGTACACTAAGCAGAAGGGGTTCATCCCAATGGGTGTCTTGTACGCTGTCTGATACGCTCAGAGCGCATCAACAAGTCTGGTGCTCCAGTCCTTCCTATGAGGCTTTACTATCTTCTCCAGAATGTGCTTTATTTCTCTGTTAGATACCTCTGCTTGTCCATTGGTCTGGGGATGATAAGCTGTTGCTATTTTGTGAACTATCCCATACTTCTTCAGTAGTCCTGCTAATCTCCTGTTACAAAAGTGAGTGCCTTGATCACTCACGATTGCTCGTGGTGATCCAAAACGACAGATAATATGGTTTTTAACAAAGGAAATAACAGTGTTAGCATCATCAATACGGGTAGGAATTGCTTCCACCCATTTAAAAACATAATCTACAGCTAACAATATATAAAGGTAACTACTAGAGTTTAGAAATAGACCCATGAAGTCAATGCCCCAAATATTATAAATTTCACAGAATAGCATAATCTGTTGGGGCATCTCATCCCTCTTGGATATATTACCAAACCTTTGGTATGGGGGACAATATTTACAAAAGACAGCAGCATCTTTAAAAAGAGTAGGCCACCAGAATCTATAGTCTAAAATTTTTCTAGCTGTTCTTTGAGGGCCAAAATGTCCTCCACTCTCAGAAGAGTGACAGCCTCTAAAATAGACTGGAATTCTGATTGGGGCACACACCTTCTAATTACCTGGTCAGTATCACACATCCATAAATATGGGTCATCCCATATATAATTTTTGGACTCGCTTTTCAGCTTGTCTCTTTGATGCTTGGTAAAATCAGGAGGGAAAGTACAGCTAACTAGATAATTAGCTACAGGTGCATACCAAGGAACTACTTCAGATACTGCATGCAAGCTATCAAATGAAAAATCATCATTGATAGGAGTGGAGTCATCCTTAATGTGCTCAAGGCGACTCAAGTGGTCTGCCACTAAATTCTGGGTACCACTCCTATCCTTAATTTCTAAATCAAATTCTTGCAGCAGCAATATCCAACGTATTAGCCTTGGTTTAGACTTTTTTTTAGCTAATAAATACTTTAGAGCTGCATGGTCTGAGTACACTACCACCTTAGTACCAAGTAAATAGGCTCGGAATTTATCCAAAGCAAAAATAATAGCCAAAAGCTCTTTTTCAGTGGTGGTGTAATTAGACTGAGCAACGTCTAAGGTCTTAGAAGTATAAGCAATTACGAAAGGATCCTTACCTTCGCGTTGAGCCAGCGCCGCTCCTACTGCATGGTTGGAGGCGTCATACATAATCTCAAAAGGCTGGCTCCAGTCTGATCCTCTCACAATCGGAGCTTGAATCAGGGCGATCTTTAGCTTATCAAATGCTTGCATGCAATCCTCACTGAACTCGAACTCAACTTTGTTCTGCAGCAGTCTGGATAAAGGCAATGCTACCTTACTGAAGTCCTTGATAAATCTCTGGTAGAAACCTGCATGACCAAGGAACGAATGAACTTCTCTCACGGAGGAGGGGTAAGGTAAACTAGAAATGACATCTACCTTTGCTGGATCTACAGAAATACCGGTATTAGAAACAACATGTCCTAGAACAATCCCTTGTTTTACCATAAAATGACATTTTTCAAAATTCAATACAAGGTTTGAACTAACACACCTGTCTAATACTCTATTTAAATTATCCAAGCAAAGGTTAAAGGAATCACCATATACGCTAAAATCATCCGTAAAAACTTCCATACAGCTCTCAATAAGATCTGAAAAGATACTCATCATGCATCTTTGGAAAGTAGCCGGTGCATTAATAAGCCAAAAGACATCATCTTATATGCATACGTTCCAAAGGAACATGTAAAAGTAGTCTTTTCCTAATCCTCAGGAGCTATATGAATTTGAAAATAGCATGTATAACCATCTAAAAAGCAGTAATGGGATTTACCTGACAGACAATCAAGCATCTGATCAATAAATGGCAAGGGGTAGTGATCCTTGCGAGTAGCTTGGTTGAGACACCTGTAATCAATACAAACTCTCCATGAATTCTGCACTCTAGCTGTCAAGAGCTCTCCATGCTCATTCTTTACTGTTGTGACTCCAGACTTTTTGGGCACCACTTGTACTGGACTGACCCATTCTCTATCTGAGATGGGGTAAATGATATCTGCTTCAAGTAGCCTGGTCACTTCTTTCTTGACAACTTTCAAGATGGTGGGATTCAATTTTCTTTGGGGTTGACGGATAGGCCTTGCTCCCTCTTCTAAGAATATTCTGTGCTCACAAACTTGAGGGCCGATGCCTACTATATCTGCGAAGCTCCACCCAATTGCTTTCTTGCGTCTTCCCAACACACTGAGCAGCTGCTCCTCCTGTTGGGAAGTGAGTTCCCTTGCAATGATAACTGGGAGCTTCTGATTATCCTCAAGGTAAGCGTACTTGAGGTGGGGTGGAAGGAGTTTTAATTCCAATTTCTGCTCATGGCTGGGCTCTGGATCATCTGGAGCTAGTGGTAATGGCAAATTGTCCTCATTGTGTTCAGAGGGTGTCCCCATACTTGGACCTTGCTCCATGTACTTCTCTTCTACTTCTTCTTGGTGAACTTCAGCTACAGTTTCATCAATGATATCACACTGAAAGATGGAATGATCTTCCGGAGGGTGCTTCATAGCTTCATTTAAACTGAAACTTACAGCTCTGCCATCTATCTCAAAGGAGTAAGTTCCTGAGAAGGCATCCAGCTTGAACTTCGAAGTCTTCAGGAATGGCATTCCAAGCAGGATTGATGATGGTCTTCCTGAGTCATTAGGGGGCATTTTCAAGATATAGAAGTCAATGGAAAATGTGAGCCCCTTAATGCTCACCAGCACGTCTTCAGCAATTCCAACCACTGTGATGATGCTTTTATCTGCTAGAACAAAATGAGCTGCCGACCTTTTTAAGGGAGGGAGCCTCAAAGCATCATATATAGACAATGGGATAATACTCACGCACGCTCCTAAATCACACATGCAATCAGAAAATATTACACCCCCAATGGTACAGTTAACCATGCATGGACCTGGATCACTACATTTTTCAAGTATACCCCCCATCAAAGCAGATATAGAACTACCTAAAGGAATAGTTTTTAATTCATTAATTTTATCTTTATGTATGCATAAATCTTTCAGAAACTTTGCATATTTAGGTACCTGCTGAATAACATCAAAAAGGGGAACAGTTACCTCAACCTTTTTGAAGATTTCTACCATTTTAGGATCAAGTTCCATCTGCTTTCTGGATTTCCGTGCAATGTGTGGAAATGGGATAGGAATGGCGCCACTTGCAACTTCTGCGTCCTTTGGTGCTCCATTCCTTGGCTGAGGTACTTCTTCTTCAACCATGTCTTGTACTTTCTCTTCCTCTTCAGCATCTTCCACTTCAACTAAGTCATCAACTGTGGCGTGTTCTTGTGGGCTTGGCTCCTCCTGATTCCTCTCTTGCAGTGTGGTTCTGGACCTCAAAGTGATGGCATTGATGCCACTTTTGGGGTTATGTAAGGGTTGAGAAGGAATTCCACTGGAGCTTGAAGGCTGGTTGGTGGGAGTAGGTAACGAATCTATCCGGGAGACGAGAGCTTGTAAAGTGGCATTCAGACCATTTAAAGTAGAGTTCAGTGTAGTCTGTATGTCTTGTTGTCCTTGTGCAAGAGAACGAAGCATCTCGTCATTCGATGAGGAAGGAGGATAAGTGATCTGAGGGACCTGTTGTTGGTTGTGCTAGGGTCCTTGGGACTTCCTTAGGTGAGGTGCTCTGTAAGGCTGGTTCGGATTCTGCTGTTGATAGGAATGGTTCTGTTGATTCTGGTTCTGTTGATTATTATTGTTATTCCACCTCTGATTTCCCTGGTTGTCTCTGCCTCCTCTGTTATAGTTGTCCCTCCAGCCATAGTTGGAATTATCTCTCCAGCCCTGGTTGGAGTTGTCCTGCCACCCTTGGTTATAATTCCCACCTTGGTTGTAGTTGTCGTCTTGTTGATTGTATCCTTGATTCGGACGGTCATAGAAGTTATGAGTAGCTACCAAGGTGTTGTCTTCTTGTTGGAGCTGCGGACACTCATCAGTGTAATGACTATAATCGCACAAATTCCGCACACTCTTTGGGGAACCAACTGTTGGCTTTGTTGTGGTGGGGGAGGCTGAGGTTGTTGTTGATTCAACTGCATCTGCTTCAGTAGGTTGGTCATTTCACATATAGCCTGTGTGACGGCGGTAGTCTCACTGCTAGAGAAAACCTCTGCAACAGCCTTTGAGTGGCTGTTCCTGTGCCTGTGATTCTGAGTGGACTCAGCTAGGTTGCTGATCAGTTGCCATGCTTCATCTGCGGTCTTGTACTTTTTCAGAGAACCATTACTAGCACCATCTAATGTAGTCTTATCCCGAGGCTTCATGCCTTGAGTGAAGTAGCTGATCAACACCAACTTGTCAATCATGTGGTGGGGGCATGCGTCTAGAAGATTCTTGAAGCGCTCCTAATACTCATAAAGAGTCTCTGATTCACCTTGAATAATGCAGGAGATCTCTTTTCTCAATCTATCTGTAACTTCAGCTGGAAAGTATTTTTCCAAGAATTCTCTCCTGAGTGTATCCCAATTGATAACGGTTGCTTCAGGTTGGGAGTAGTACCACTCCCTCGCCTTTCCCTCAAGAGAAAATGGGAAGGCGATTAGCAGAATAGAAGTTTCATTTGCACCATGACGCCTGATAGTAGAACAGGCTGTCTGAAAATCCCTGAGGTGCTTGATAGTCTCCTGAGTAAGTAAGCCATGAAACTTAGGCATCAAGTTGATTAGCGCAGTCTTTAGTTCAAAATCTACAGCCAGATTTGGATGACACACTTGATACGATTGCAGTGTAAAATCTGGAGCTCCTACCTCCTAGAGAGTGATCCTCCTGGGTGCTACCATGTTACCTGCACGTAAATCAACCGAATTAGTAGTAGAGGAGCTTGTTTCTCCCTCAGATAACGGTTCAGATTCGCCTTCAGATGAGACTGGTGAATTGATAACAATCACTTCACCACCCTCAGAGGCTAACCGATGCCGAGCTCACCTAATACGTGAAAGAGTTCTTTCAATTTCGGGATCAAATGCGGCTAAGCTCGGATCAGGCAATGAACGTGTCATTCAATGAGAGAAACATATAGCTCATGGTAATAAAATAAAATAAAATACACAAATAAATAAAATTAAAAATATTTACACCAACTAATAATTTAGCACACAATTGCAACTCCCCGGCAACGGCGCCAAAAATTGATGTAGGGCAGAAATAGACCGATTAAGAAATCAATATAGAAATACGTTGCGAGTATAGTTCTTAACCAGCAAAAATCTACTCATCAATTTAGAAAGGTTGTCACAAAATTAGAATAAAAATACTGGGAGTATGAGTCCCAAGTCGTCTCCCAACGAGTTGACAAAAGGGTGCTATTTTATTAATCAGGAGTTTTCTGAAAAATTTTGAGAGTTGAATGACAGAAAATAAATAATTGTAATTTAGTGCAATGGAAATTAAAAGAGGTTTATATTACTCAAAATAAAAAGCCTTGACTGGGGGAATGATTAATTGGAAGTTCTATCCTTGTTAGAATTCTCTCAAGTGTAGTATAAAGAGGTTTTTATTTTCACTTAGTTAACCCTTACTAAATAAAGGAAAGTCAAGTGATTAAGCTAACTCTTATTGGCAAATCCTAGTCCTCTCCCTTGGGAAGGTCTAGCGTTAGTAAATAGAGAATTAGCCAACAACTTCCAATTTAACTAATCACTTGAGCATTCCAATTCAAGTGTCTCCTCTTAATCAACCCCCATGTCAAGTTGGGAATCTACTCCATTGACATGAATATAACGCTCACAGAAATATAAGAAGATTGAAAATTAATTAAAGGTAAAAGTAGTTCTCTGTATTAATAAATCCAAAATGCAACATACCTATCTGAATAGGATTAATAAGTAATCAAAAGAGTAAAGGAATAAGAAAACAAACTAGAATAGTAACTTCAATAGAGGTGATGACTCTCTCAATATCCAAAGCGAAAGCATAAAACTATAAAACTATGAATGTAAAGAAAACCTAGAGGAAGAGTAATTTCTCTCTAGATTCAAATCTAAAACTAAAACTATGCTAATGAGAATGTGTGTTGAGTCTCTGCCTGTTCCCTGGCTCTAGTCTGTGTTTCTGGGTCGGAAACTGGGTCAAAACTCGGCCAAAAATTGCCCCCAGCATTTTCTGAAATTTCTGCAGATCGCGCATGTCACGCGTACGCGTCAGTCACGCGTACGCGTCGTTAGTCGTCTTGGAGAGTCGCGCGTACGCGTCATCCACGCGCACGCGTCTTTATGCAAACTCCAATCCACACGTACGCGTCAGGTACACGCACACGTCGCTGCAAATTTCTCCATATCGCACACACGCGTGAGCCATGCGTGTGCGTCGATGCTCGCTGGTTATCTCCTTAGTTTCTTGTGTTCCTTCCATTTTTGCAAGCTTCCTCTCCATTCTCTAAGCCATTCCTACCCTATAAAGCCTGAAACACTTAACACACGGATCACAGCATCGAATGGTATAAAGGGAAATTAAAATACACAAATTAAAGACTTTTAGGAAGCAAGTTTTCAACCATAGAACAAAACTAGGAAGGAATTGTAAAATCATGCAAATCATATGAATAAGTGTGCAAGGACTTGATAAAAACTACTCAATTGTGCACAAGATAAACCATAAAATAGTGGTTTATCAATCACCATCAAACTCATATACTCCTCATACCAAAACTCCATATTACCATCACCATCATACAAGTTATCCCCAAACATCAAAATCACATACAATTAAGCATACACCCAAAGCATCCAATCCTATCTTAAGGGTCAACTAGCCTAAGTGTCCATGAACATTACATATTACATAAAGAAAACTGAAACCATACCTTGACCGATTTCTAAATGCTCCAAACACCAAAACGAAACTACCAAACTTGATTCAAAGCCTCCACCAACTCCAACAAACATCCAAAACTCAATCTAACAACACATATCACCAAAATCAAAACCTAGAAACCACAACACAACTAAACACAAGGGTTTAGTAAAACCTTACCTTACCCAATGAGATTAGGGGTAAAATTCATCAATTACCTGCTACTAGAGATCACCTAAACAAGCAAAACCACAAAATCTACTCAAAACTATAACCCAAAAACGTGCAGAACTTAGGACTAGAACTGGGAATTAGAACGCGATTCCTTACCAGATTTTCTTAAATAGAAATGAAGAGCTTGTTGAGAGCTTCGCGTGACTGTAAACGGCTCGTCAATCGGAGGTCCGTAGCTCAAGTTATGGCTCCCGGAAGTGGAGGATGAATAGTAAAACCCCCACTCCTCTTTCCTCTCTCAAATCTGCGCCCTTCCTCTTGGTTGTAGAGTGGAATGGGCTGATTGCTCATTAAATGATCATATATATGTTGGGCCTTGAGCCCGGTCCAACCCGTTAGCGTTTTTAGCTCTTTTGGCCCACTTTGGGCCAAAACCTTTAAGATTAGTACCCGATTTTTAATTCTAAAATTACTTTTGTCCTTTCAAAATAATAAACCAATTTTCTAAATCTTATTTTCTCAAAATACGCAGTACTGGTCAGACCAGAGCCAGTACTGCCGGCTTAAGCGCCAGTATGCATTTTTACAAAACTTTTTGAAAGAAATACATTTTTTCACTCAGAGAAATTCATTGAAACCAAATTTCTCATTTATATTTTCAAATTAAAACTTCTAAATTTTGAATCTATTCTGGGCACTAAAATTACTTTATTAAAACGATTTTACGTGAAAACGCAGGTTCTTACATCCTCCCCTCCTTAAAAGGTTTTCGCCCTCGAAAATCCGAGTTACACGATATATCCCCATCAAAGCGCCCCACTGTGTCGATGTTTCCTTTCGCCTTCCACTGCGTCACTCTGATTATCGTCATTGCGCACCCGAAGTTTTCCTTAAAACAAATACCGATTTTGGTAATATGTTTCTAAAATCTTCAAAACAAGTTTACTCTAAATAAGTTCATTGTTAAAGCTCTTTCAAGGAGTCAAAAATCATTTACTAGTAAGTCAAACACCTGAAATCACAGTTTTCTTAAATAAAAAATTTTTAATTTGAATTCCTTTCGATAAGATAATTTGGAAACCAAATTCACAAATGGACATAATCGGAGAACTCACTTTTCTTTTTAAACAATATCTTCCAAACCAAGAATTTCCGACGTAGTTTCAAAACCAAAGACTGCTTTGGTAACATTTCGCAAAGCTGTGAAAACAAGTTCAATCTAAACCAGTTCATTATGAAAGCTTTTTCAAAAGGCTCAAAAATTCATTTATTCTTGAGTCAAAACCTTTCAATTTGAATCCCTTTTTGACAAGATAAATTTGCAAACCAAAATCTCAAGTTATTAAAATCACACAACCCGTCTTCCTTTTTAAATCGTCTTATTTGATCAAAAGTTCAAATCCTAGTTTCAAAACCAAATCAGTAAAACCAAAGCTCCAAACTAGATTTGAAAATCACTCTAAATCTTAAAATGGCAAAAATCATAGTTAAAAACCGCAAGGACGTTAGTCGGTATTTCCGTTGTCACTAGTGCTGAGCCGCACCAATCAACTGATATTATGCAAAATCCACGAACAGGCTTTTCCGGAACATGCTGAGCTCGTAACGCATAGGGTAATTTAGCCATCCTCTCTACCTCCTTTAACGTGATCGACTCATTCGTGAGCTGCCATTCGGATTTCTTTTTCACACCAAACAATCGATATCAAGGTGATCAGTCTCAATATCTCAGGCTTAGTACTTCAATTATCCCCAAAGGCACTCACAAACAAGTATGCTATGCAATATCAAGTAGATAAACTAAATAGCATGAAAGAAAAAATGACCCAGAGTGTGCAACAAAGCACAATCGGTCCATCCCTTAGGCTCACGAGGACGAACCACTCTGATACCACTAAATGTAACACCCCAATTACCCTAAGTCTTACCTCTAGCCGTAAAGCAAAGGTTAAGTAGAGATTACGACAGTCCTAAGGCTTATACATATTTATATATAGAAGGAAATAATAAAATTGAGAAGCCTGATGAAGGATTAAGCTCAAAAACAGGATTACAAAAGCGCAAAATGTTCATACGAAGCTAACGCATAAGATACAAGATATAGAGGCAAAAGAATGGAATATATATAGATATAATAGTATAATAATCATAGGGGACTAGTCGCGGCTTGCGGAGTTTAAGCCGACTAGTATATACAGACATACAAAATTTTGGAGTTAAAAACAGCTTATACAACTATTCTCTCAAATAAGCCTCTAAGGCCATAAAGATAATACACAAAAGATGTGAGAGTAACTATAACAAAGAAAAACAGAAATAAACCAAGGAGGAACCATACTCCGCTCTGTCACTATATCCGCAATCTCACCGAGGTGGACTACGACCTGCATCTGAAAAACAACAACAAAGTATGGAATGAGAACCGGAGATTCTCAGTATGGTAACAGTGCCCAATATGTAAGATGTAAGGCCCCGGGACGCCGAAGGCAATCCTAGAACTTCACACCAAACCGGTATTCAAGCTTAGAACAAAATAAATAAATCAGGAACTTAAACCATAAACCGGGTTATCTAAACTTAGGGGAATTCTAACTAATACTAATCACACCGCTGTATCCCACAGCCTTCACCAACTGAACCTCCGTACGGTCCCATTGCCACCACCTACCTAGCCTCCTTAGCACCAGACAAAAATAATTAATGCAAACAAATAAAACACAGATAGTTTTCATATACAGCCAGTAATTCAAGAAGCAAGTAGGCATATTATATAATTAGGCAAACTCAAGTAGTCAAAGCAAACAAGCACATAAGAGATGCATATGATGAATGTCTATCCTATTAGCTCGTGATATCACTTATCGGTCCATAAATGCCAACCCGACACATCCTCCCGAATGTAGCCTTTTCTGCCACGCCAGGGATATAGTGCCCTGCACACTCATGCAGCAGCTCTTCTACTATGCCAGGGATATAGTTCCTTGCACACTCATGCAGCAGCTCTTCTGCTATGCCAGGGATATAGTGCCCTGCACACTCATGTAGTAGGGAGTCTACTACGCCAGAGATATAGGCCCCGCACACTTCCTGCAGCAGAGAAGGAACCAACCACAATATATCATGCAACAGAACAATCTGCTACGTTGGGGATATAGGCCCCGCACACTCTCAACATCCAACAAATCATGTGACAGAAGCATCTGCCACGCCGGAGATATAGGCTCCGCACACTCTCATATCATCCAATCATTTCCTCATCATCGAATCATCACCAGACATTACCATTCCTCATCTCAGATCACTTTCAGTTATCAATGCTCAATATTCATCAATATCATCATTTCTCTTCGAGTCCTCGACTCATCTCAACCATCCTCAATTCATGATTTCCATTCCGAACTCATAGTTCCTCAGTTCTCGTCTCATATACCAATTCTTCTTTAATCTCCACCCAACCCATTCTCAGCACACCAGAAACCTAGGCCTCCGTTTTTCTGATTTTTCAAAGGAAAACCCAACTTAAATCCCTAGGACTTTTCCTATATTTCAATGCTCTAAAATAAGTCCAAGAGTCTTAAAATGGTGTTATACAAGCTTACAACCTTGTCGGGAAGATGAAATAGTTGAAAACAAAGTTTAAAATTATGAAACAGGGCGTGTGCGTCCGCATAGGGTGGTGCGTGCGCATGCCCAGGGAGATTTTGAAAGTGTGCGTATGCACAGAGGTGTGCGTATGCACAGGTACTAAAATTAATAAAATCTGTTCACTCGCACAAGCTGTGCGAGCGCCCCCAACAGACGTCTCTTCCCGACTTGTGCGTGCGCACAAGGATGTGCGTCCGCACAGGTCGTAATTCTTCCTTGATGTGCGCGCGCACAACCTATGCTAGCGCTGCTACCAAAGCCCTTTTCCCTGCCTGTACGTATGCACAGGTCTGTGCGTCCGCACAGAATAACATTCTCGCATGGTTGTGCGTGTGCACAAGGCTGTGCGTGCGCACATATCAGAAATCCTAAAATTCTGCAACTTTGCAGAATTTCAGATTTCAACACCAACTTTGAATGATCATAACTTCCTCTAAAAAATCCTAAATTTTGCAAACTTTATATCAAATCGAAGGGTTTTCAATAATCTTCAAATATAAACCAAATTCAACAAATTTTGAAAACCAAGGCAAAAGTTATGATCAGACAAAGTTCACCAAAAATCCATTTTTATCCAAAAACCACAGAACCTCAATTTTAACCAAACCTCAATCCAATACCAATCAATCACATTTCAACCATACCAAAAAAATCCAAAATTCATATCAAACACTACTTCAACCACTCAATCATCTAAATCATTTATTACTCACCTCATCCAAATCTAAAATTCAACCTAACATCACATCCTTTTTTCTTAATACCACCATTCAAATTTTCAACATTAATCGATACAAGCGCCAATTCCTTTATTCCATTATTATCATCCAATCCATTCAATTTTCAACCACTTCACTTACTTACTTCCATCATGAACCATAATAACCAATAATCAAAATCATTACCAACACCCAAAACCATCATAACATTCAAAATCAATATCAATCATCAATAATATCGACAATCACTACAATTCCTCATCAATTTAAATAATCATCAATCCCTCATCATTTACAATTAAATCACACATTTATCATCAAACTTCATCATCATTAAATACCAACAATTACCATCAAACTCATATACTCCTCATACCAAAACTCCATATTACCATCACCATTATACAAGTTATCCCCAAACATCAAAATCACATACAATTAAGCATACACCCAAAGCATTCAATCCTATCTTAAGGGTCAACTAGCCTAAGTGTCCATGAACATTACATATTACATAAAGAAAACCGAAATTATACCTTGGGCGATTCTCAAATGCTCCAAACACCAAAACAAAACCACCAAACCTGATCCAAAGCCTCCACCAACTCCAACAAACATCCAAAACTCAATCTAACAACACATATATCACCAAAATCAAAACCTAGAAACCACAACACAACTAAACACAAGGGTTTAGTGAAACCTTACCTTACCCAACGAGATTAGGGATAAAATCCATCAATTATCTGCTACTAGAGATCACCTAAACAAGCAAAACCACAAAATCTACTCAAAATCATAATCCAAAAACGTTCAGAACTTAGGGCTAGAAACTAGAAATTAGAACGCAATTCCTTATCATATTTTCTTAAATAGAAACGAAGTGCTCGTCAAGAGCTTCACGTGGCCACAAACAGCTCGTCAATCGGAGGTCCGTAGCTCAAGTTATGGCTCCCGGAAGTGGAAGATGAATAGTGAAACCCCCACTCCTCTTTCCTCTCTCAAATCTGCGCCCTCCCTCTTGGTTTTAGAGTGGAATGGGCTGATTGCTCATTAAACGATCATATATATGTTGGGCCTTGAGCCCGGTCCAACCCGTTAGCGTTTTTAGCTCTTTTGGCCCACTTTGGGCCAAAACCTTTAAGATTAGTACCCGGTTTTCAATTCTAAAATTATTTTTGTCCTTTCAAAATAATAAACCAATTTTCTAAATCTTATTTTCCCAAAATACGCAGTACTGGTCAGACCAGAGCCAGTACTGCCGGCTTAAGCACCAGTACGCATTTTTACAAAACTTTTCGAAAGAAATACATTTTTCTACTCAGAGAAATTCATTGAAACCAAATTTCTTATTTATATTTTCAAATTAAAACTTCTAAATTTTGAATCTATTCTGAGCACTAAAATTACCTTATTAAAACGATTTTACGTGAAAAAGCATGTTCTTATAGTTCCTCCATGCATAATGATATGAATCACTCATTGGGTGTGAGTAGTAACCCATGTGATCTTTCTCCATTATTTTTCCTTAGCACAAAATATCAAACAAAATTAAACGCACCATGTGGTAAACAGAAAAGCAAAGACAAAAGAACAGAAAGAATTTTATTTTTATTTTTTTAAAAATATATTTTCAAAAGAAATAAAATAAAAAAAAATAAAAAACAAAAATAAAATAAAATATAAAAAAACAAAAATAAAAAATAAAATAAAGAGAATAAATTGAATTATTGTAAAAATAAAAAAATTAAAATTAAAAAATAAATAAATAAAATAAAAAAGAACAACGAAAGTTTTATTTTTTTTTAAATTAAAATTAAAATTAAATAATAAAATAAAAAGAAAAAAAAAGAAAAACAGGGGAGGGACGAAACTGAAGGAAAAAAAAAAGAAAATAAAAATAGACTTTATTAATAAAAGAAAACTAATTGAAAAAGAAAAATTATCTAATCTAAGTAATTAAATAAGTGAGCCAATACCAAACTTAATTTCAAAAATTAAGAAAAAATAAACTTAGTTAAATTCAAAAATTTAAAGAAATAAAATAAGCAAATCTAAAGCAAAAATGCCTAATCTAAGCAATCAAACAACTGTTAGTTGTCGATCACAAATAATTTTCGGTAACGGCGCCAAAAATTTGGTGCGAAATTTAAAGTCTACAAACAAACCGGCAAGTGCACCGGGTCGTACCAAGTAGTACCTCAGGTAAATGAGGGTCGATCCCACGAGAATTGATGGATCAAGCAACAATGTTTGAGTGAGTTACTTAGTTAGACAAGCAAAAAATGGTGTTTGAGAATTTAATTGCATTAAACAGTAAATTAAGAGAATTAGAAAGCAAGCAGTAAATTGATGTGAAATATATATGAAAAAACGGTCAAGGTTTCAAAGTTATTTATCTTCTGAATTAACTTTTCTTACCAACTATTTTAATCATGCAAGATTAAATTCATGACAAATTATAAATGACTAACTCTAATTCTTTAGCAATTTAGTCTCTTTTAACCTAGTTAACTGTCAATTCCTTGGTCATTTAAGTTCAATTAGCGGGTTAAGTTCAATTATAGTTTATATGCAACAAAAACCCTAATTACCCAAATATAAGAGGATTGTATGTCACGTATCTCGTTAAGTCCAGATAATTAGTGATTTAGGAGGAATTATTTTCAAGCCGTTGTTCAAGTGAATTGCTTTTCCAAGGTTCACAAGAACTCAAATAGAATAAGGGTTATTCTTCCGATCTACCCAAATCCGTAAGATAAAGAATGAAAACAAATTCTTGAAATTGAAATCAATACATAAATTAAAATAGAAGAGAAATAGTATTAATCCATAAAATAAACAGAGCTCCTAACCTTAACAGTGGAGGTTTAGTTGCTCATGGCTCAGAGAGAAAATTAGGATTCAAAAAAACTTTAAACTGCGGAATGAGGTGCGTCAAAGGGAAGAGCCTCAAGCGCTAAATCTTTTTCCTTTTATATCTAATCCGAATTAATTTAAAATATATTGTCCAAAACTAAATAATATATTTTTCTATTGTGAATAAAATAAAATTTAATCAATAATCAAATAAAATCTTCGTGCAGCTTCCTCTGGCGACGTTGGGACCACTTTAGGATTAGTTGTGGCCATGCCCACATGCATTCTTGGGATTATGGTTCTTCAGCATTGGTGTCAAACTTGAAATATCTCAAGTTTGGCTTTGCTTGAACGTCATGCAATTCTTGGAGGTGGGTGAATGTGGCGCCAAAATTGGAAAATCCAAATTTTGGCGCCACCAAGGCAGTGATTCCAAACAAAAAGTATAAACTATTATATGTTGCTAGAAAGCTATGAAAGTTAGCTTTCTAATGCCGTTAGAACCAAGTCAATTGGATCTCTATAACTCAAGTTATGCTTGTTGGAGTGTGAAGAGGTAAGAGTTGACAGCATCTATGAATTGTCTTTGTACTTGTTTTCAATTCTTGATTCCTCCTTGTGCTTTTGCTTCTCTTTTCCTAAATTTTCCTGCAAAAATCGTGAAATAAAAAGAATGATAGCAATATCCAATTTAAACACTAAAACTCTTCATAATTAAGCATTATGCATTTATTTTGTATATGAAAAAGTATAGAAAAGTACAACATGATGCACACGCATCAGTAAGGAGGTGGAGGAGGAGGAGCGGCAAGCGATAAACAGTACAAGGCCCACCGTCACAGTCACCGGCATCGCCACCTTCAGGTCCATTCTCGACAAGCATCTTCACCAGCTCACCGAAGATGACATTTCACAACTCACTCGCAAAGACTGTCGCAGATTCTTCAAAAAAAAAAGGTCTCCTCTCTCTATTTTGTCCTTTACCATTTTTGCCACTAAAAAATAATTGATGCAATTGCTTCCAAATATTTCCTTATTTTTATTTTTGTCTTCCATTTAATTCTGTGCAAATCGCAGGCAATTAAGCAAGTCATTTTCCTAAAGGCGCTGCTTGAACCTAACAACAACGATGGCTCCGTTGTCGTTCCACCCTCCATTCAACCTCTCCACCTTGGTCTCCGTTTCAGCCTCAAGTGAGTGCCACTTTTTCCCAACATCATTTTTACTTTGTCTTTCTTTTTATTTGATTCTTGAGAAAATAATATGGACTGGACTGGTATGTTATTGGGATTTGAACAATGCTTCGCCTGCTGAAGATTCGGCTCTTCATGCTGTTGATGAGATTTAGAAATCTGCATCATCTCTTAAAAAATCCACTGAAACTAATGAAACCAACACTAAAAAAATATATATCCTAACAACATAAACGTTGAAGAAACACAGCAAACCACACAACGTCATTTTGGCTACTCTGCAGTAGGGTTGTACATGATTTAGTTAATCCAAAAACTAAACCTATTTTTTGGTTAACCAAAAATTTAATCTTAATTAATTAACTAAATTAGTTTTATATGATAAAGCTGGTTATTAATTGGTTAAAAAAAATTTAAAAACCAATTTTTAACCAATTATAAAAATAAAAATCAATTTTAAAAAAATAAGTAATTTTTGAATAAAAACACTAACTTTTAAAAAAAACCAGTTTTCTAAAAATAATAAATTTAATTTTTAATTTAAAAAATTAAAATTATAATTTTTTAACCGATTGATCATATTTTAATTTTTTAATATACATTCCTACTCCGTAGAAATCGATATGTCCCAAATATAGAAGAATAAAATAATGTAGACTCGCCACTGATATTTCAACACCTTACTATTTGGTATTCGATTGCAAAAATCACAATACTGTTGTAAAATAAATATAAAAATAAAAGTATAAGTAGAAGACTCTAGTACTAATGTAATTAGCTCAATAGAAATTATTCATATATTTATAAGTAGTAACAAAAGAAAGAGAGAGAGAAACTATTTCGTAGAGAATAAAGAGAGAGAAGATTTTATTGATTGTGTGTTTCCCCTCTTTGCCTCAGTACATGTATTTATAGGACACAAAGTTTACATTTCAAACTTCATTTATTTCTTTCAACATAGGGAAAATGTGCCCTCATAAATGGGCATCCATCATCCTTATCCATCCTCGTCACAACACTCCCCCTTGGATGACCATTTAGGATTATTGCCTCGTTAAAACCTTACTAAAGAAAAATCCAGTGGAAAAAAACCTTAGTGAAGGAAAAAGAGTACAATATCCTTTAGTGATGGGGACTGCCTCATTAAAAACCTTGTCAAGAAAAACCCAATGGAGAAAAAACCTGACCAAGGGAAAAAGAGTACAGTCTCCCCCTCTTGCCGACATCATTTAATATCTCGAAATCAGCTCATCCCAATCTCATGTACCAATCTTTCAAAGGAGGATTTTGGAAGTGACTTTGTGAATAAATCTGCCAGATTGTCATTTGAACGGATCTGTTGGACATCAATTGTCCCTTGATTTTGAAGATCATGAGTGAAGAATAACTTGGGAGAAATATGCTTTGTTCTATCACCTTTGATGTATCCGCCTTTAAGTTGAGCAATGCATGCTGTATTATCTTCAAACAGGATAGTTGGAGCTATCTTATGATCAATCAGTCCACATAATGACAGAATATATTGGATCAAACTCCTGAGCCTAAAACACTCGCGACTTGCTTCATGAATTGCTAGTATTTAGGCATGATTAGAAGATGTTGCAGCAATTGTCTGTTTCGTGGACCTCCAAGATATAGCCGTACCACCATATGTGAACAGGTATCCTGTTTGAGAACTCCCTTTATGTTGATCAGATAAGTATCCAGCATCTGCATAGCCAACTAGTTGTGGCTTGGATCCATATGGATAAAATAATCCCATATCAACTGTTCCATAAAGATATCGAAAGATTTATTTGATTCCACTCCAATGTCTTCTGGTTGGAGAGGAACTATACCTTGCTAGTAAATTCACCGCGAATGATATGTCAGGTCGCGTATTATTAGCAAGATACATTAGCGCTCCAATGGCACTAAGATATGGTACTTCAGGACCAAGGATATCTTCATTTTCTTCTTTAGGACGAAATTGATCCTTTTCCACATCTAAAGATCTTACAATCATTGGGGTACTTAATGGATGTGACTTATCCATATAAAATCTCTTTAAGATCTTTTCTGTGTATGTTGTTTGATGAATAAAGATCCCATCTTTTGTATGCTCGATCTGCAGGCCGAGATAAATTTTAGTATTTCCAAGATTTTTTATCTCAAACTCTTCTTTTAGAGTTTTTATAATTGTTGGAATCTCTTCAGGAGTTCCAATGATATTTAAATCATCAATGTACACAGCAATTATAATGAACACGGATGTAGATTCCTTATGAAAACACATGGACAGATATCATCATTTTTGAATCTATTTTTTGCCAGATACTCAATAAGACGATTATACCACATTCGTCCAGATTGCTTTAAACCATATAAAGATCTTTGCAATTTGACTAAGTATAACCCTTGCGAGTATTCATTAGATGGTTTAGATATCTTTAGTCCTTCAGGGACTTTCATATAGATATCCCGATCTAATGAGCCGTATAAATAGGCTGTTACCACATCCATTAAATGCATATGCAGTTTATGATATGCAGATAAACTGACCAAATAATGCAATGTTATCGCATCCACTACAGGAAAACACGTTTCTTCATAATCTATACCGGGTCTTTGTGAAAAACCTTGTGCCACAAGTCGGGCTTTGTAGCGCACAACTTCATTTTTCTCATTTTGTTTTCTCACAAATACCCATCGGTATCCAACAGGTTTTACATCTTTTGGGGTACGGACTACAGGTCCAAAGATTTCACATTTTGCAAGTGAGTCTAACTCAGCCTTCATGGCTTCTTTCCATTTTGGCCAATCATTCCTTTGTCGACATTCTTCGACTGATCTTGGCTTAAGATCCTTACTTTTATGCATGATATTTAATGCCATATTATTTGCAAATATTTCATTGACAATTGTCTTATTTCGGTCCCATTTCTCTCCTGTAAAGACATAATTTATCGAGATCTCTTCATTTTCATAATTTTCAGGTACCTGAACGTCTTCTGGCGTTATATCAGAATTTTGGACAACTACAGGTGTCTCTACTATGTCTTTTTCAACAGGAATCGTATTTACCTCTTTTCTTTTTCGATGATTTTTATCTTTAGAACCGACAGGCCCACGCTTCTGGCGTGTATTTGCTTCGGTGGCAATTTGTCTAACTGGGACATCAATTCTAATTGGGACATTTTCTGCTGGTATATACGACTTGGTTATCCTCTTTGTATCGGAAAATGCATTAGGTAATTCATTTGCTATTTTTTGCAAATGTATAATCTTTTGAACTTCTAGTTCACATTGCCCTGATCGAGGATCTAAATGCATCAACGATGATGCATTCCAATTAAGTTCCTTTTCAGGAAGCTTATTCTCTCCCCCTAATGTTGGAAATTTTGATTCATCAAAATGATAATTCGCAAATCGGGCTTTAAATACATCTCCCATTTGTATCTCAAGATACCTTACTATAGAGGGAGAATCATATTCAACATATATCCCCAATTTTCTTTGGGATCCCATTTTGGTGCGATTAGGTGGTGCAATGGGAACATATATCGCACACCCAAATATTCTTAAATGGGAGACATTTGGCTGCTGGCCAAAAGCTAATTGCATAGGAGAGAACTGATGGTAACTCGTTGGCCTCAAACGAATAAGTGCTGCGGCATGTAAAACAACATGCCCCCAAACCGAGGTTGGGAGATTTGTTCTCATAAGCAAGAGTCTAGCAATCAATTGGAGGTGTTTAATAAGTGATTCTGCTAACCCATTTTGTGTGTGAACATAAGCTACTGGATGTTCAACACTTATTCCATTAGCCATACAATAAGCATCAAAAGCTTGGGAAGTAAATTCACCAGCATTATCAAGGCGAATTGCTTTTATTGGATTTTCTGGAAATTGTGCTTTTAATCGAATAATTTGAGCCAGTAATCTCGCAAACGCTAGGTTGCGAGAAGATAATAAACACACATGTGACCATCTCGAAGATGCGTCTATCAGGACCATAAAATATCTAAAAGATCCACATGGTGGATGAATAGGTCCACATATATAACCTTGAATCCTTTATAGGAATTCAGGGGACTCAAATCTAATCTTTACTGTTGATGGCCTTAAAATTAACTTCCCTTGAGAACATGCAGCACAATAAAATTCACTAGATTTAAGAATCTTCTGGTTCTTTAGTGAATGTCCATGAGAGTTTCAATAATTCTCCTCATCATGGTTATTCCCGGATGACCCAATTTATCATGCCAAGTTATGAATTCATTTGGGCTAGTAAACGTTTGGTTTACAATGGCATGTGATTCAATTGCACTAATCTTGGTATAATACAATCCAGATGAAAGTGAGGGTAACTTTTCTAATATTACCTTTTTATTTAAATCATGAGTTGTGATACATAAATACCCATGATTTCCCTCATTCATTGTTTCAATATGATATCCATTTCGGTGAATATCTTTGAAACTCAACAAGTTCCTCAAAGACTTGGTAGATAATAGTGCATTATTTATTACAAATTTTGTTCCTCCGGAAAACAAAATTATAGCTCTTCCGAAGCCTTCTATCACATTGCCCGAGCTAATAATAGTATTAACATATTGTTCTTTTGGCATAAGATGGGTAAAATATATAGTGCTTTTAAGAATAGTGTGCCAACTTGCACTATCTACAAGGCAAATATCTTCAGAATATGTCCTTGCCATTTTTCTTCAAAGACAAATGATAATAATAATAATAAAATGAGTAGAAGTACATACACAGTAAAATTATTCACATGAATACTTAACAAACACATACACATATCAAACTATTCCATCATTGATCAAATAGCCAATATTTCCTTCAGAATCCTTAAAGAAATTAGATACATCATAATGAGTGGTGGAATTTTCATCATTTGAAACAAAATTTGTTTCCTTTTCTTTGTCATCCCTTTTCAAGGATGCTTGATAAAGATCAATTAGGTGCCTTGGGGTACGACAGGTACGTGACCAATGGCCCTTTCCACCACAACGGAAGCATTTATCCTCAATTGATTTACTTTACTCATTATTTCTTTCTTTATCCCACTTCTGGTGAGATCCTTTCTTGTGAACATAATTCATTTTCCTTCAATAATTTTTCTTGCTATCAAAATCTTGCCATTTATCTCTTCTGGGATTAATTGCCTCATTTACTTCTGGAAATGGGGCGGCGCCAACTGGACGCGCTTCATGATTCTTTAAAAGTAATTCATTGTTGCATTCAGCAACAAGAAAGTAAGAAATTAACTCAGAATATTTTTAAATTCTTTTTTTCGATATTGCTACTGCAGGAGCACATTCGAGACATGGAAGGTCGAGAAAGTTTTTCTCTAACATATTGGGTTTGAGGAAGTGTCACATGATTGTACCTTTCTTCAAGGCCTTTCCACAGATCTGCAGGATCTTTTAATGTGGGATATTCATTTTTCAATCATACGTCAAGATGATGACGAAGAAAAATCATGACTTTTGGCTTTATCCTTCTCGGATGTACTATTTTCAGCCTCAATGGTATCTCCAAGATCCATTGAATCAAAATAGATTTTAACATCAAGTATCTATGATAAATAATTGTTTCCAGATATATCAAAAGCATTATATTCAAGATGAAAGAGTTTCGACATAATAAAAATTTGTTATCTGGAATCTTCCGAAAACCGATTAAAACCGCACTAATTTGGATTTGATTAGATTCTATTTTTTGCAAACCGTTGGATCGGATCGGATCGGATTTCGGATCTAATTTTCATAACTGATCCAATTCAATCCAAATCGCACTTATGTTATAATATTATTATTTTATTATTATATTTACAATTATACTTATTTACAATTTTATTATTATATTTACAATTTTATATTATTCATGTATTATTATTATTTAATAAATATTTTATATTCAAAATGTTATTTATTTATTTATTTTAACTAACCTATAATTCTATTTTTTATTGTTATGTTATTGCTGGCTTTTTAAGATATTTTTGAAATTTGTTATATCATTGTTGATTATTTAAAATTCGATGTTGAGACTTGTTATATGTATTTAACTTTTTTAATTTATAAAACAACATATCTAATCCAATCCAAACCGATTGAAATTGGATCGGATCCAATCCAAACCGCATCGTAAATAAAATTAGTGTTCGGATCGGATGAATTTTTAACTCAAAACCGATCCAATATGGCGAACACCCTATTAAGTAGTAACTAGAGAATAAGGAGAATGGGATAGCAAACGGTGCGTTTGTTTCGAGGAGTTCTCTTTCTTTTCTTTCCAAGTTTTCCATGGATATGAAACGAATGATCATGATCTCCCAGTGACGGTGTCTGTGTCCGTGTGTAACCCCTTTCCCTCCACTGTCCACTCCTCACGGAAGCTACCCGCCGTTCCGGTACCAGGTTAACTCTTGCGCTCTAATGTTCTTTCATTTTTCACTTATTTCTCTCTTATGTTTCTCCCTACTTTATTTTAGCTGTATCTTCAATTGTTTGCACTGAAATTCGTAGATTCTATGCCCAAAGTCTAATTCAGGATATTCTTTTCTTTTTGGTGAAGTTTATGAGACTTTTGTTGGTGTATTCCTAAGTTTGATGATATTTAATTAGAAGATAATTTCATAATCTGTTATTTGGATTTTTGATGTCCTCCAAGTGTTTGTAACTTTGCTAGTGAGATTTTGGTTCTACAAAATGCAATTTTTTTTTATAAATGGCACTATTTGCTATTAGTTGTCCGTGTCTACAATGCAAGCTTACCAAATTTTGAGACTAAACTCTACAAAATTTGAACCCTGAAACTGAACTTGTAAACTTGTAATTTCAATTTGGGAAAAAGTTTATGAGGTAACTTAAGAATTTGTTAACTTCACTACAGTGTGTTATGTTTAATGGATTGGATGAGTTCTATCTCTTATGGTGATATATTTCTTGTTTTCAGTGTAGGGAGATGGGTTTGTGGACACTACTAGAGGGGTTCTTGCTCCTTGCAAATGCACTGGCAATAATAAATGAGGACCGGTTTCTTGCACCGAGAGGGTGGGGCTTCTCAGATTTCTCAGTTAGGAGGACAAAGTCCTTGAAAGGCCAGATTATAGGTCTCATTCATGCAAGTCAGTACTTGAGAGTTCCTCTCATACTTCTCAACACCATCTTCATTATTGTAAAGTTTCTGTCTGGATGATGATGATGATGATAAGCAAGTTGCGATTATGGCTGATCCAAACATTATATATATATATATATATATATATATTTGGGGTTTAATTTGTTGAGTTTAAATGCTATGCTCTGTACATGTGTGTCATCCGATTAGATGCTTGTGTTTCTAAGACTCAAGATAGTGGTTGAGTTAAACATTTCATCTTATGCTCACTCTTAAGATCAAACCTGCTTTCTGAAAATTATTTTTTTGTAAAGCCCCCAACTAACAGGGAAAGACTTGATTGATGTTACAATTTTTCTATATGTTATGTAATACATTCGTGTACACTTTAAACAAAGTTTAATTTGCAGTTTCAGTGATTATTTCTTTTATGCTCTCCTTCAGTTTAGTGATTGGTCATCATAATTAACTGTATAATAACTCATTGAATGTGCCTTGATTTAGATGCATGTTATCTGAATTTGTATAGATGTATAATTTTGGATTAAGCATGTAAGTCAATGGCTATGATGAGCCCGAGTGGTTAGAACAATGCAGACTTTGTCTCTCAACTTCCTTTCCCAGATGAGTAGATATATATAGTGTGGTAATAGTGGAAATCGAATGGCGTTTTAAACTGGATCTGTTTCTTAAATGGTTGCAGGTTCTAGATCTTTAATTAGAGATTTCAGCGAAGCATTATAGGCAACTAGTTTACCAAATTCTACTTTAGAAATGCCTATCAATGTATGTCTTTGTATTATTTTCATCCACACAATTATGAAATACAAAAGCTTGCGGAGTTTAGGCCGACTAATTTAATACAGACATACAGAATTTTGAAAGTGAAAACAGCTTATACAGAATATCACTCTCAAAATAAGCCTCTAAGGCAAAAGTAAATACAAAAGGGAGAGTACTAATCAAAATAACCAAGATGACAACAAAATATAAAAAGATCATCCGCTCTGCTACCATCAAGCAACTCATTGAGGTGGGTTGCAACCTGTATCTGAAAAACAACAACGTATGGAATGAGAACCGGAAGTTCTCAGTATGGTAACAATACCCAGTAATGTAAGATGTAAGACCCTGGGACGTCAGAGGCAATCCTAGAGCTTTATACCTAACAGATATCCAAACTTAACAACAAAATAAATAACTTAAAACGTAAATAATAAACAAGGTATCTAATCTTAGGGGATTTTTAACTAAAACCAGTCGCCGCTTTTCCACAGCCTTTACCACACTACCTTCCGTGCGATCCTATCGCCACCGCCTACCTAACCGCCTCAGCACCAGACAATCACAGATAATGCAAGCAAATAAAGCACAGATAGTTTTCATATATAGCAAGTAACTCAAGAAGCAAGTAAGCATGTTATACAATTAGGCAAACTCAAGTAATCAAAGCAAACAAGCATATAAGAGATGCATATGATGAATGTCTATCCTATTGGCTCGTGATATCACTTGTCGGTCCATAACTGCCAACCCGACATATCCTTTCGGATGTAGCTTTTCTGCCACGCCTACGAATATAGTGCCGGGCACACTCTATTGACCCACGGATATGGTACCGGGCACACTATTCACCCACGGATATAGTGCCGGGCACATTCGCATGCGTAACCCAAGGATATAGTGCCTGGCACACTCTTGCAGCAGAAAAAGTTATCAATCGTAATTCATTCCCAGGGACATAATACCCTGCACATTATCATGCTTAACCCAAGGATATAGTGCTTAGCACACTCTCCACATTCAACAAGATCATCATTTCTTGCTGAGTTCTCATGGTACTTAACTCAAGGATATAGTGCCTGGCACACTCTCAACATTCAACAGGTTCAGCATTCTTTTCTGAGTCTTCAATTCATCGTAACCATCATCAACTTTCCATTCCAAACTCATTAGTTTATCAGTTTTTCAATTCATATACCATTCATCTTTCGCACTCCACCAAACCCATCCTCAGTACACCAGAAACCTAGGCCTCTGTTCTCTAACTTTTCAAAATAATACCAAATCAAACCTCCTTGGACTTTTCTCATATTTCAATACCCGAAGATAGCCCAAGGGTCTTAAAATGGTGTCACAGAAGCTTACAAGTTGGTTGGGAAGGTGAAATAGTTGAAAACAAATTTAAGTTTGAGAAACAGGGCGTGCGTACGCAAAGGGGTGTGCGTGCTCACGCCCAAAGAGATTTTTAAAAAGTGCGCGTACGCATAGGGGTGTGCGTACGTTCAGGTACAAATTTTCAAAATTCTGTTCACTCACACAAGGCGTGCTAGCACCCCCAACAGACTAGCCTTCCCAACGTGTGCGTGCGCACAGGTCGTGCTAGTGCTCTCAACAGCAGGCCTTTCCTTGCTTGTGCGTATGCACAAGGCTGTGCGTGCGCACAGGTTTAAAAATTTACAGAGTTGTGCGTGCGCACAAGGCTGTGTGTGCGCACATACCAGAAATCACAAAATTTTGCAACTTTGCAGAATTTCAGATTTTGACACCAAACTTTGAATGATCATAACTTCCTATACAAAAATCCAAATTTTACAAACTTTATATCAATTTGAAGATTTTTTCAATGAACTTTAATTATAAACAAAATTCAACAAATTTCGAAAATTGAGGCACAAGTTATGACCTGTCAAAGTTCACTAAAAATCAGTTTTTACCAAATTCCACAAATTCCTCAATTCCTTGCAACACACAACCAACACCAAAATAAAACCATTCCAAACTCCAGTTTACATCATAACTCACCCTTTTTGTCACTTTCCACCATGTGTCACTACCAATCCATAATTTTCAATTCAATCACAATCTATACTCATAATCATCATCAACTAACAATAACCTCAACAACCAAAACAACTCCTCATCAAACCCAGTAATCATCACCAAACAATATTTAACATTAACCAAATCCATCATGAAACTCATCAACACCAACCACACAATTTAAAACCACAAGATCATCTTCAACACATATCATCACACATCAAAATCATTAGTCAACAACATCCAAAATCATCATAAGGATTCATAATTCTCCTCATTCACCACTAACATTTTCACACCTCATCATCAATCATCAATAATACTAATAACTCTCAACAACTATAATAATTCTCAACATTCATCCTCAACCAAACCATCATCAAGCATGCATTTTTATACAATTAATCATACAATCACATCTTTCAACTTATCTTAAGGCCAACTAGCCTAAGTGTCCGTTGATATTACATATTACATAGAGGAGACCGAAACCATACCTTGGTCACTTCCCAAAATGCACACCGCACCAAGATTGGAGTCCAACAAGCTTTCATCTCACCAACAAGCCACCAAAGTTCAAACTAACATCATATATATATATATCAAAATCAAAATCTAAGACACACAAAACAACTAAACACAAGGATTTAGTGAAACCTTACCTTACCCAATGAGATTAGGGGTAAAATTCAACAATTACCCGTTACTAGAGATCACCTAAACAAGCAAAATCACAAAATCTACTCAAAACCATAACCCAAAAATGCAGAATTCTAGGGCAGAAAACTGGGGATTGGGACGCAATTTTTTATCAGGTTTGTTTAGATAGAATTGAAAAGCTCGACGAGAGCTTTGCGTGGCCGCAAACGGCTCGTCAATCGGAGGTTCGTAGCTCAAGTTATGGCTCCCGGAAGGTGGATGTTAATAGTAACATCGCCTCTTCTCCTCTCTTCTCTCAAATCGCGCCCCTCTCTCTTGTGATGGAAAATGAGCTGAAATGCTCATTTAATGAGCATATATATGTTGGGCCTTGGGCCCGATTCGGACCCGGTACAACTCGTTAGCGTTTTTGGTCTGTTTGGCCCACTTTGGGCCAAAACCTTTAAGATTAGTGTCCGATTTTCAATTCTAAATTATTTTTATCCTTTCAAAATAATAAACCAAATTTTCAAAATCTTATTTGTCCAAAATACACGGTACTGGACAGACTAGAGCCGGTACTGCCAGCTTAAGCACCAATACACATTTTTACAAAAATATTTCGAAAAAGATACATTTTCCAACTCAGAAAAATTCATCGAAATCGAATTTCACCTTTCTATTTTCAAATTAAAACTTTTAAATTTTGAATCTATTCCGAGCACTAAAAATTACTTTATTAAAACGGTTTTGCGTGAAAAACTCTGGTTCTTACATGGGCACTGTTACCATGCTGAGAACCTCTAGTTCTCACCCCATACATGTTTTGTGATTTTCAGGTGCAGGATGTGAGGCACCTCGTTGAGACTTGATGGAAGCTTCTGATAGCGAAGATCTTTGTGCTTTTTGGGCTTTATTTTGGCTATATGTATATATGTAGATACTTACTCTCTCCATTTTTATATACATGCTGTATTAGCTTCCTCTTGGAGGTTATTTTGGAGAAACAGGTTCTGTAAACTGTATTCTGAATTTATTTTGGGTTCTCTCATATATACATGTATATATACTTATGTGCTATGCCTGGTGTAACTTCACAAACCGAGTCTTGAGCTTTTCTATTTGTATCTTAGAACTCTTTAGTTTATAACCATGTTAGCCTACTTTTACATAGCTTCGTGCACGTTGTCGCTTCGTGAGTGTTGCGCTTTTCGAATTAATGATTTTGCTTTACCCTTTTTTTCAAAGGCTCCTAGTTATAAATTTTTTTCAATATATATATATATATATATATATATATATATATATATATATATATATATATATACTCGTAATACTTCACCACCTCTGTCTTAAGACTTAAGCATAAGGCTCTATGTAGTAGGGTGTTACACCACCTATAAAACAAATGGATAATAAGAATGACACGAACCCAAAATTACACGTTTAACACGTCACAGATGACAACAATAAAGTTAATCCAAAATTTCTCATCAAATCAGTTCAAAATTATAAAAAAAGGAAAAGTCTAGGGGCCAGCACTTTTTTAACAATCTGGCCAGCACTTAACCATCAAAAGAAAAGTGAGTGATCTCCTACCATTAGATGTAATCTCACACCATTAAAATTACTATTGATGACCTATTAATGGATTACAAAACACAAAACTTGCTGGCCTCCTAGCACTCCTCTTAAAAAAAATAAACTTTCTTTTTTTAACCCAAGCAGCAATATATTTTTATTCATAAGAAAAAATCTCTAAGAAAACCAAAGCTAAAGTCAATTATACACAAGAAAATAATACAGATCTCTCATGGCATTAATTTCTTTTTTCTCAGGTTATGATAATGATACAAATCTGAAGAGATCACACAAACAATTAAAATCAAGACCTTTACCAAAGTAGAGGCCTTACCGTCTCAGCCCTTCCAATCCTCGCAAAGAGTATTGTCCAACAAACCAATGCATTAAACAAACAAATAACAATTAAAAAAATTAGAAATAAAACAAGAAACATTTCTGTTAGACACCTAGCGAGTGCCATTTTATTTCAGTGAGATAAACTTACATTCGACCATTGTCAACACCTTTCAATTATCTCAATGAAGATTTCTCTGAGATCTTTCTTCACATTCCTTCTATGAAGACACTGTTCTTGCAATCTTGCCCCATCTTAAATCTGTCACTCCTCATCATCTGTAGCCAACAACAAACATTAAAAAAATATATGAACATCATGCTCAGAAATGAAAGAACAAACAGCAATAACAAATTTCGAAAATACTTAAATTAAATGAACCCAAAAATCTTACATACATACTCTATCACAGATAATAAAACAGTAAATTTAATCCAAAATTTCTCATCAAATCAGTTCAGAATTCAACGAAACTAAACTTCCTTTTTTTCTTAACCTAAGCAGCAATATATTTTTATTTTAAAAAAAAATAATCCTTAAAGAAACCAAAGTTAAAGTTAATTATACACAAGATAATGATATAGATCTGTCATGACACCAATCTCTTTTATTCTCAGGTTATTATAATGATACAGATCCGAAAAAATCACACAAACAGTTCAAATCAAGACCTTTACCAAGTAGAAGCCTTACCGTCTCAGCCCTTCCAATCCTCGAAAAGTATATCATCCAAAATGAGAACTCCCATGAATATGATAAATAAGATTAATCCTAAGAATAAAACATGGACTCTTAAGGTTAGGGTGATTAGGCTTTGGATTATTCCCAATTTCAGTGGTCAGCTCCTCTCAAATTCTATAGAATTGATTTTAATTGATGAATATATGGGTTCTTGTGTTTCAAGCATGCCTCATTTAATATATTATTGTCTAATCTTATTTTTTTTAAATGTATTGTTACTAGGTTGATTTAAGATGTTTTCTTTGTTGTGTTTGTAACTTATAAACATGTGAAATTTAGCATATGTTGTGTCCTTATCTCATTCCCACTTTAATCTACTCCTGGATTTATTTGTTTGTTTTGGAAACATTATTTGTATTTAATGTTTAGCTCTTTGTAGTTTATCTTCTATTTTGTAGTTAGAGATCTATTTTTTTCTGACTGTTATATCATTTGATGTGTGTGAATTATACATTTTTTCCTTGGTCGATGATGTCAAATTTGCTATAAATTGTCTTGTGTATTGGTAGGGGTGTAAGATACAAGCTACTGTTCGGAGGCTTATGATTCATAGGTTGAAAGAACTTTTGTCCGAGAGTCAAGTATATGTGATGAAGCTCTTCTCTATTATTCCAAATCAAGGATCATATAGGGTCACTAAGACTGCGTTTGTTTCTGAGAACAGGACAGGACAAGACACTGAAAACAGGACAAGATAAGACACTGAAGGACAAAGACACAAAATTTTGTGTTCTTTTATTCTGTTTGATAATAAACTAGAATAAATTATAAAAATTCAATTTATTCTCATTTTTTCATTCAAAAAATTTGAGATGAAAAATATAATAATAAAAAATATAATTATGAAAAATTAATAAGAATAATGAAAGAAAAATGAAAAATAAGTTATGTCCCTTGTTAGTGTCCTCATGTCCTTCCTATCAGGATGGACACAAAATATACTAATTCAGTATCTCTAGACACATTGTCTCTGTCCATATCTCCTCTTTCAAACACGATTTTATGTTTCTGCGTCCCTGTCTCAATGTCTTGTGTCTGTAAACAAACGCAGCCTAAGTATTAATCCAAATATTTGATTCCATAGTTTAGGTTAATTATTACGTGTAAATAGGATTTTATCTCTGTAGTTGCATTATTTCTTAATAATAGATTTTTTCTTATATTTTGATTTTGTGATTCTGAATAATTATCTATACGGTTGTTAAGTCACCTGCAAAATTATATTACTCATATTACCTTTTTTTAAAACCATTAAAGTTATTGCTTTACCATTTTATTTTGGGAAATGATTCATTGTGCCATAAGTTGATCTACTGAGATTCATGATTATTTTGAAAATTTAAATATAGTTGGAAATTAACAAAAAGAAAAAAAGGAAAAAAAAAGAAAAGAGTATCTGTCGACTGTCAGTACCCTTAAAAATTCATGCTTTTTAAATCTTAATGTAGAGCTAGACCAGAGTGTTATAATGCTATTAGAAATTTGCATTTCTTACACAAAGTGTATTCTTGATTTTTTGGAATTGTTACCTGAGTTGACTTTCTTCTTTTTAGTGCTATTTTATAACTTTATACTTCTTCAATTTTATGTGTGTGGGTAGGATAGATATGTTTAGGACTAGTGGTATAAGGTCAAGTGATTTATTGAATTTGATAGGTTGAAAAAAATTTAGAAATCCATCAAGAGTCATTTTTGAAATACTACCTTTTTATTTTTTAAATGGTATATTAAAAATCGATTATATTTTGTGCATTCTAATAGCTGTGGAGTATTCATCCAAGCGTCACTTTCACAATATTTAGGAATTAAGAATAGAAGAGAAAGCAAAAAATAAAAAATAAAAGGTAAAGCAAAAAGCAAGGTTTTTTTCTGAAATAAATTAAAAAAAATATTTATTTTCAGAAACACGTTATTTGAACTTTAATTTCACAGTTTTTTTTGGGAGATTTAGGACAAGTTTGCCACACCCTCGGCGAACTCCATAATATTAATAGAGTTTGCCTCACCCGGCGAACTTCATATAAATTATGAAGTTCACCGCTTCTCTAGTGAACTTCACTTCAAATACTCAAAAATAATGGGCGTACTTAAATTTTTAAGCTTCACAATGGACAATGGCAACCATTATCATCGTCTCCAGATTACATAGGAGTACAAAAGAGTACATAAGAATAAGTCATATTTTTGTTGGGAAAACAATAGTTTTTTTAATTTATAATTGAAAAAAATCTTTGTTAAATATGATTTATTATCGTGTATCTGTATATTTCTGGAGACGATGATAATGGTTGTCATTGCCGTCAGCAATGTTGAAGATGCCATTACCATTTGTCGAGGGTTTGGCAAACTCATCATAAACAAAAAAAACGCATTCTGGAAATTAAAGTTCAAATAAGATGCTTTTGGAAATAATATTTTTTTAATTATTTCAAAAAAATAAACTTTTGTAAAATAACATTTTTTATCTAAAAAATAAATTATTTTAACACGATAAATCAAAGAATTTTGTTTATATACATAAATTATATTAAAGTTCAAATAAGATGCTTTTAAATTATATTTGTTGTTGAATAATTTATGAAGTTGAATTAGATACAATGTATTATGAGGCAGAATCTCTTTAGCCAATTCTAAGAAGTGCTATGGTATCTTCACATTCAAAGTAAATGTTTTAAAAAGCAAGAATAGAAAGAATGAGTATAAATTTAGTCCTAATTGAAAAAGTTTCTGTAAACTATGAGGAATTAAGAAAGGATACTTATGTATTTTGGGTAATGGTAGAATAAATAAATTTTTTATTTTTAATTAAAAAATTGAACAATAAAAATATTTTTATTAATGTAAAAAGGATTTTTATTTAAATTAAATAAATATAGTATTTACGAAAATAAATAAACGTTGAAGTAATTACAAAAATGCATCCTCAGTCACATCTCGAATGCACAGACCCCGTTCTATGATAGGGCGTCTGCGAGTCATATCACGATTGTATCCGTGATATAAACATGAGCATATATCGGATACACTGCATCCGAGATACGCTCGTTTTGTGATTGGGATTAGTGCATCCGAGATAAACGTAGATTCCTGATGCCCCCCTCTGTATCCGAGATATAGTCAAGATTATAATTAGAGTCTTAGCATCCAAGATATGTGTATTATGGTATAGATGTCTTTGCACCCAAGATATCTTGTAGAATAAGTTTATTTATAGAGACCATCCTAATACCTCTCCTTACACAATTCACAAACCATTCTTCTCTTTCTCTTCTTTCTGTTTTGTTCTGATGGAGAATAATCAATTCTTCTTTGTGGTGGTTTATCCCAATGGGATAGTCAGACACGGTAATGAAGGAGTGATTTTTGAGTCTGACAAGACTGTCATGTTGCGCACTTACCGGGTTGATAGCTTGGATGCGCTAAAGACGGTCATGCTGAGCAATATGGGGACAGTAGAAAAAAAAGAGGTTGGGCGAGTTGCATATAGATCTCTGAAGGCGCTTTAGAATGGTGGATTTACCAACCAATTATTTTGGATTGATAAGGATCAGCATGTGAGGGTAATGTTCGACGTACATGCACGGCTGATGTCGCAACATGTGATGGAATTGTATGCTGCAGTCCGTGACGTAGTTGTTAGTGGTGAGCCGTCTCCTTCGACTACTGAAGTTGTATCGCTCGAGGCAACATCGATCTACTATGCTCAGCCTCATGATAGTACCGATGAGGACAACAGTGAGGGCAATTCAAACTATGTTATCGAGTGCAGGTCGTCAAGCGATACAGCTTTCGAAGTTGAGTTTGTACCGAAGACTCCCAGCGGTGGTATTGGTAGGTTTCTGCTGCCTCCCCCTTTGGCCATTCCTCGACTGTCGGATGTTCTTATCCATTATCAAACATTGAACTTGGATGCAATGTAGCCAGACGATCTTTTGAACGCTGGTGACGGGAGGATTACAACACGGATGGTAGAGCCAAATATTATTCAGTCTATTGATGTGTCCTTCGTGTAAAATCTGATTAATTAATGAATAATTAACCCACAAATTAAAATTTATTCTATAAATTAGAAACATGATTTTTATGGTTTAATATGATAGAAAAAATTTAAACGAAAATTTCGACACTAATTTTAAAGAATTTGGCCCAAGATTGAGCCAAACGGGACAAACCGAACCCGTATTGGGCCCTTGGCCCAACCCAAACCCATTAAAACAAAAGAGCACAGCTCTTCTTCCCCTTCCCTTAAGCTAAACACGCTGGGAATTATTCAAGGGTGGAGGAAGAAGGAGCAAACCCTTGGTTTGATTCAAAGTGCCATAACTTTTGATCCGAAGCTCCGATCGCCGCACCGTTTGTGGTACGTGACCACGGCGTCGAGCTCTGCAAAGCCCACAAGGTTGTGTAAGAGGTAAGCCACATTTTCCTTCCAATTTTCTCAACCCTTGATTTCGAAATTATTGGGTAAAAAGTGTTGAGATTTTGAGCTCCTTGATATTATAGGATCCAATTAGCTTGAGGGGAAGGCTTAATCTTGCCTCTTTGATCCTTGGGTATGGAAAGGATTCTCAATCCTAGTGAAATACTTGATTTGTTGTGTTTGGATATTGAGTTTGTATGTGTGGGTGTATATTATATGTATTAGGTAAAATATATATGTAAGTGGATTGAAGCTTGATGAAGATTTTGGGAGCTTGAAGTGGAATGCAAGCTAGAAATCTGTTTTTAGAGGTGTTGAGGCCTTGGAAGCTTGAGGAAAAGTGAATTGGGAGTGTTCCGAGTTTGAGCGGGAAATCAACCAAGGTATGGTTTCGGTTTCTCGTATCTAAAATATAATGTGTCGTGAAAACTTAGGCTAGTGACCGTAAGATAGGAATTGAATTGTTGATTGGTTGGGATGGATTATTATGTATGTGGTTATTGGTTTTTGGGATTGTGATCGGTGCTATTGTGAATGATATGTCTAACTTGGTATATGAGATTGATAAATGATAATGATGGTATTTTTGAGATGCGAATGTTGTTGAGGATTTAGGATTGGTTGGTATTTATGAATTTTGGCTAATTAAAGTTATTGTTGGTACTATATTGGTAGTGAAGTTGATATTGTGTTTGATATGAGTAATTGATTATGTATGTTGTATATTGTTTGAATTTGAATTATTGAGTTGAGATTGATGGAAGAGGAGAATTGGAAGTTGTGGAGTGAATAAGGAGGTTGAAAATATGAATTTGGTGTGCTTGAGGCTGTCATGGCAAGATTTGGTTTGGTTTTAAAAGGTTTGAAGTGTGTATGTTTTGAAAGTTGAGGTTTGCGGATTTTAATGAAAACTCTTGATTTTTGGCCAATTTTGGTGGAGCATAAATTAGTCTCTGAACCTCCGATTTCTATCAAACTTATTTAGAAAGAAAATTTGGTTCGAGATGTTTACACTGTTCAAAGAACGGGGGAAAAATATTTTAAAACGAGAAAGTTATGCGTATTCAAAGATTGGTGTGCAAAACAAAAAAATTCTGGACTTAGTAGCTTTTTTGAGATTTATGTTAAGCATGCGTACTCGAGAAACACACGCGACGCGAGCAGTCCATTAAGATTGGAACACTTGCGTACACAAGCAAGGGAGTCACGTACGCGACCACCCATTTTTAGTCGTGTGCGTAAGCACGGCAGGGGTGTGCGTACGCACAGCCCTTGTTTTTCTGCATTATGAATTTTTGTGTTTTTAAACCATCCCTCTAGCTTGAAAACCCTTTTAACACTTGTTTAAAGCCTGAAAGATGAATTTTTGAGTAGTAAAGTATGCTTAGCAGTGTGAGAAAGGCAACTTGATGAAGAAAGGGGTAAAGTAAATGAGCATGAATGAAGAAGTGCTGGAAGGTTATATATGCTTTGAGCGGTGGCTAAGTTCATGATGTTTAATGATGTGATTATGAATGAATAAATGAATGAATGTAAGTGACATGAATGAAGAATTATTACTGAAATCTGATTGATGATTAAATGATTATGATTAATTGAGGAAGCGTAAAAATATTAGGCAGTATGCCGGAGATGCATATATGATTAATGAATGAATGTGGTAAATGAATCATGATGGAAAATGTTGAATGTGAGTATGCTTGTATTTTTCTCTCTGGTTGTAAGGGTGACAGGGCATTGATACCCTCTAATGGTGACAGGGCACAGATACTCTCTAATGGTGATAGGGCACGGATTCCCTTTAATGGTATTAAGGAGCAACAGAGAGATTGTGCCCGGGTTAGCTACCGAACACATCGGGTTGGATTGATAACCGACATATGAGACTCATCAGCCACTAGGACAGGCATGCATCATATGTATCTATATGTTTGTTTGGTGTGTTCTATTTGAAATGCTTAATTGATTGCATAACTAGTTGCTACTTGTTTAATTGTTGTATCTGCTTTCTACTTGTGATTTTCTTGTCTGTAATAATTGTGTTTGTAACAACTGGTTCTGGTGGCGGTTGGGAGGTTTGGAGGAGTTGGAAAGGGGAGTTTTAGATAGACCGAAGACCCTTAGCTATTTGCCTCTTACTTTCATGGTTTAGATATGTTTATAAGCTTTAACTTTATGTTGGTAGGATTGCCTTCGACTTTCCCAAGACATTATATGTTAGATATGTGGACACTGTAACCATGCTGAGAACTTTCGATTCTCACCCATGCGAATTTTATGGTTTTCATATGCAGAACGTGAGGATCTTCGTTGAGGCATGCTGGAAGCTTCTGATTTAGCGAAGAATCTTATCTCTCGGGGTTTTATTTTGGCCATATGTATTTACATAGATACTTATTATCTCCACTATATATACTATATGAGCTCCTCTTAGAGATTAATTTGGAGAAACAGATTTTGTAACTCTGTATTTTAGGTTTCTTTTGGGTTTTCTATATATATATATATATATATACACACGTGTTAGTTTATCTTTTACCTTGCTTCACTTACGTTATCGCGTTCGGGAGTGTTGCGCTTTTCAATTTTACGAATTTGTTTTACCCTTTTTCTTTAAAGGCTCCTAGTTAAAAATCTTCTTCACTATATATATATACATATTACATTTCACTTTTAGAGGTCGTAATGTCTCACCACCTCTATCTTATGACTTAAGCATAAGGCTCCATGTGGTAGGTGTTACACTTCGCAGATATATTGTCCGGGGGCCATATCTTGTGAAGGAACTCAATTTCACACGTCCAGAAACTCACAAATTTGAAAAAAATGGTTTTAATCCACATTCTTCCTGAATGTTGTGACTTATATACGCAATTGCGCGTATCTCGGATGCTGAGCCCCCATCCTAGCTATTTGCATTTTTCTCGGATGCACTAACCTCAATCACGAAACGAGCGTATCTCGAATGCAATGTATTCGATATATGTTCATGTTCATATCAAGGTTGCATTTAAGATATGACTCGTAAATACCCTATCATAGAACGGGATCTGTGCATTCGAGATGTGGTCATTTTCGATAATAATCCTCAGCATTCGAGATGTGACTTTGGATATATTTTTGTAATTACTTCAATGTTTATGTATTTTCGTAAATACAATATTTATTTAATTTAAATAAAAAAATCTTAAAAAATGACAATCTAAGGACCGAAGAAAAAAAGTCAAAACAGAAAGAGATAAGTATAATTTTGATATTTAAGGTATATAGGTCAAAAAATTTTTTTTATACATCTATCTTTTTTTTATACAAAATTGTTCTTAAGATTTAACTTAATTTTAAGAGAAAAGGACAAATAGGTCTCTGACCTTTTGTCCTGCGGATATTTTTGTCCCTAACAATTGAAAAATATTTTTAAGTCCATGATCTTCACAAAATTTGGACGGATCAGTCCTTGACGGAGACATTTGGACGGATCAGTCCCTAACAGAGGCATTTGGACAGAGGGACTGATCCGTCCGAATTTTATGAAGGTCAGGGACTTAAAAGTATTTTTCAATGGTCAGAAACGAAAATATTCGCGGTACAAAAGGTCAGGGACCTATTTGTGCTTTGCTCTAATTTTAAAATCATTCTTCTTACCTAAATTTTAATTTTTATTATTAAATTATCTATAATTAAATAAATTATAAAATACAAAAAAGGAAAAAAAAAAAAACAAAAAACAGAACGGAAGAGGGGGAAAGGGGGAAAGGGAAGAAGAGGGAAGGGAAGAAGAGGGGAAAGAGAGGAAGAGGGGGGGGGGGGAGATGGCGCAGGCGAGGTTTGAAGCCGCCGTCGCCGTCAGAAATCAAAACCAGAGGGAGAGAGAGCTCGCGAGGGAGAGAGGAGACGCGAGCCTTGCCGCCATGCCTTGCCGCCATGCCTTGCCGCCATGCCTTGCCGCCACGCCTTGCCGTCACGCCTTGCCGTCACGCCTTGCCGCCACGCCTTGCCGCCGCGGTCGAAGAGCTCGCGAAGAGAGAGAGAGAAAATCCACGACCAAGGAGAGGAAGAGGGGTGTCTCGTCGCCGTCGCGCTCTGCCACTGTCGCCGCTTCCGCCGGTGCTGCTGACCTCGCCGCCGCTGGTCCTCCCTAGGGTTCCGATTCTGTTTCTAATTTGTTTTTATTCTGATTTGTTCTGGTTCTGCTTTTGATTGTTCTTCTGCTTCTGATTCTGATGATTTCATTATTTTTGTGCTTCTGATTCTGATTCTGTTTCTTTGATTTTATTGTTGTTGTGCTTCTGATTTAATTATTCTGCTTCTGATTTAATTTTGTTTCTGATTGTTCTTCTGTTTCTGATTTTTCTACTTTTGATTCTGATTCTATTTATGCTTCTATTTCTAATTATATTTTTTATGTTTATTACATTAATTTTGTTTCTGATTCTTGCTTCTTTTTCTAATTATATTTTTTATGTTTATTACATTAATTTTGTTTCTGATTTTATTCTTGTTGTTGCTGGTGCTGTGACGAGGAAGAAAGAAAAAGAAGAGATGCTGTTGTTGTGATGGAGAAGAAAAAAAAAAGAATAATATAAATAAGATATTTTGGTGAAAAAGAATAAGGGTATTTTGGTCGAAAAGATGATTTTGTTCAGCCTATAATTTATTGACGAAAATCGTACTTAACCCAAACATAAAAAGATAAATGTTCAACAGGTATTCTGGTAGTTACTAACTAGAGAATGAGGAGAATGGCACAGCAAACGGTGCGTTTGTTTCGAATTATTCTCTTTCTTTTCTTTCCAAGTTTTCCATGGATATGAAACGAATGAACATGATCTCTCAGTGTGTCCGTGTGTAACCTCTTTCCCTCCAGTGTCCACTCCTCGCGAAGCTACCCACCGTTCCGGTACCAGGTTAACTCTTGCGCTCCAATGTTCTTTCATGTTTCACTTATTTCTCTCTTTATGTTTCTCCCTACTTTATTTTAGCTGTATCTTCAATTGTTTGCACTGAAATTCGTAGATTATAAGCTCAAGTCTAATTTCAGGATATTCTTTTTTTTTTTTGGTAAAGTTTATGAGACTTTTTGTTGGTGCATTCTTAAGTTTGATGAGAAGATAATTTCATAATCTGTTATTTGGATTTTTGATGTCCTCCAAGTGTTTGTAACTTTGCTAGTGAGATTTTGGTTCTACAAAATGCAATTTTTTTTATAAATGGCACTATTTGCTATTAGTTGTCCGTGTCTACAATGCAAGCTTACCAAATTTTGAGACTAAACTCTACAAAATTTGAACCCTGAAACTGAACTTGTAAACTTGTAATTTCAATTTGGGAAAAAGTTTATGAGGTAACTTAAGAATTTGTTAACTTCACTACAGTGTGTTATGTTTAATGGATTGGATGAGTTCTATCTCTTATGGTGATATATTTCTTGTTTTCAGTGTAGGGAGATGGGTTTGTGGACACTACTAGAGGGGTTCTTGCTCCTTGCAAATGCACTGGCAATAATAAATGAGGACCGGTTTCTTGCACCGAGAGGGTGGGGCTTCTCAGATTTCTCAGTTAGGAGGACAAAGTCCTTGAAAGGCCAGATTATAGGTCTCATTCATGCAAGTCAGTACTTGAGAGTTCCTCTCATACTTCTCAACACCATCTTCATTATTGTAAAGTTTCTGTCTGGATGATGATGATGATGATAAGCAAGTTGCGATTATGGCTGATCCAAACATTATATATATGTATATATATATATATATATATATATATATATATTTGGGGTTTAATTTGTTGAGTTTAAATGCTATGCTCTGTACATGTGTGTCATCCGATTAGATGCTTGTGTTTCTAAGACTCAAGATAGTGGTTGAGTTAAACATTTCATCTTATGCTCACTCTTAAGATCAAACCTGCTTTCTGAAAATTATTTTTTTGTAAAGCCCCCAACTAACAGGGAAAGACTTGATTGATGTTACAATTTTTCTATATGTTATGTAATACATTCGTGTACACTTTAAACAAAGTTTAATTTGCAGTTTCAGTGATTATTTCTTTTATGCTCTCCTTCAGTTTAGTGATTGGTCATCATAATTAACTGTATAATAACTCATTGAATGTGCCTTGATTTAGATGCATGTTATCTGAATTTGTATAGATGTATAATTTTGGATTAAGCATGTAAGTCAATGGCTATGATGAGCCCGAGTGGTTAGAACAATGCAGACTTTGTCTCTCAACTTCCTTTCCCAGATGAGTAGATATATATAGTGTGGTAATAGTGGAAATAGCATGGCGTTTTAAACTGGATCTGTTTCTTAAATGGTTGCAGGTTCTAGATCTTTAATTAGAGATTTCAGCGAAGCATTATAGGCAACCTAGTTTACCAAATTCTACTTTAGAAATGCCTATCAATGTATGTCTTTGTATTATTTTCATCCACACAATTATGTTCTTTACCATACATCTATAGGAAGAAATGTATGACATTGTATATTCAATTTTTTTAAGAAGTTACATATCGATTATCACCTTTTCCTTTAAATTTTCATTTTTTTTTTGTAAACATCTTGCCTACTTAATTGTTGGAATTTGATCTTACTGATGCTGCTAAAGTAACTGTCATCTCTCCTGATATGCTCAATTCATTATTAAATCTTAACTCTCAACTCTCCAGATATTTTCATTTCATTTCATTTTGTTTAGCAAGCTTAGAACTTGTACTAAGCAAAACTGGTACACTGGATGAAAGACTACAGAAAAAAAAAAGGACTAAATCATAAATCAGCAAAAAGATGGTATGTTTTGGAGTCTACGGAGATAAGCCGTACGGCCGAAACTGTTGCTACAAGAGACATGATGCTAAAGAAAACAATGTTGAGCCAGTGCCAAAGCTGTTGCATGGATGATTGTTTGTCCTTCTTTGCCGTTAGGTACATATGGTTTGCAAGAATAAATGTGAGTGGGAATGTGCTTATTGCACCTGTGAGGCTCATGAAATCTCCAAGAAATGGTAGCAGAGCAGATACAAATGTATTGAAGGTGAGGTAGCCACCTCTTAGTAAAATCCTGAATGTTAAGTTCTTAATTTGTAGGGCACTTCCGGTGATCCCATATTTGGTGTCCGCATACTCATACATAGGACTAGCAAATATCTAGCAGAAGTGAAAATAGAGGATCATTAGGACACTCAAACAATTCGAGTAAACCAAATTTCATCTCTGACCAAAAACACAAGCTAATAAAGGGTGTGTTTGGTTTGCGCTTTTATTTTCGATTTTTTCATATTTTTAGAATTTTGTGAAGAAAAAAGTAAACAGAGGCAAAAACAGAAAATATGATATTATTGTTTTTACTGTTTTCTCTTTTCTCTTCACAAAATCTTGAAATCGAAACTATTGAAAATGAAAATGCAAACTAAACACATCGTAGTTTCTCAAGATTTGAAAGCCCCATTGATCTTTCTTTAACCAGTGAGAGACAACTTTGTTTTCCTTAAATTGTAAGATATGATTTTGGCCTGTATTATTTATCAGGGTTAAAACAATTGATAATAGCAGAAGTTCAAGTTTAGATGTAAGTACATGCAATGCAATGACTGATTGAAGAAAAGCTGTAATGTTAGCTACAGCTTTAACCCAAACAGGACCATTCACATTGTTCAGCAAATATGCTGATGTGGAATTTCCATAAGCCCAGTAACCTGTAAACGTAACCAGGTACAATGGAAGAACACCAACTGTGAACTGAAAATACAGGGCTTTCATCATGTTCGTCACAACTGGCTGCTTAATTGTTGCCTGTCATATACATCAATCAATTTATGTTGTGCATCAGTATCTGTGTACATTAAATATGTTTTAAAAACATGTAAGTGTATGAGACCTGTATTTCGGGAAGCATGCCAGTGTTATATGCGAACACGAGATTAGCGCTTGCTCCGATGATCGAAAATATTTTACCGGCGCCATCGCCCGGAATACTGAAATCTCTAGGTGGTGCATTCAATCCTGATGTTAATAACAATCATCTTGTTTAATGAACAGTTAAAAAAAATAGTGTCTTCAACTTAATGCATGAAAATTTTCAACTCAGTTCGGATAGAGATGCAAGATTTGTATTCACATGAATACCAAGCTGGCAATAAGACAAGCGGTGCAAGGGTGGAGGGGTATGTGTTAACTTGGTGGACAAAAAAAAAGGGGACACATAACATAATAGCAGAAATGAAATATTACCATCTTTAAGGGACAGCACAAATGCTATAACAATATAAGCTAGACTCAAGAGAGTTGAAAAACCCAGCCAAACTCCAAGAGCTGAAAGAGTAGGGATTCCAAAGGCAAACATTGCACACACAAAGCCAGCTATGGCAATAAAATATGGAAGTTTCATTGTGTGATCATCCCAAAATAGAAGATAAGTAGCCTGCACCACATTGAACATATAAAAATAAAAAAAGAATTCACGAAAAAAACCCTCTGGAAATACCAAAAAAAAAAAAATTCAATTACCAAATTAACCAATACATGTTTATTTTTATATTTTAATGTGTTTTGTACGAAATTTTTTGTATGCATGTAACAGAATGGCTAGAGATACACACTATCTGAAGAAACATATTCTAAACTGAGGAAGAGATTGAATTTGTTACTTTCAAGGCTGAACCGGCCAAAATGATATAGCCAGTATTGATCATGAAAAGATTGACGTATTGTAGAGCCCATGTAAGAGTATACGCCCATCTTCCTGCGGTAAGAAAGAGATGAAACATGAGAGAAAAAGAAATATTTGCATGTTATTGGAAAACATTTGTAGAAGATGAGTATTTGTTACCGTATATGAATCCAGCAAGATCTCTACATCTGATGTGCCTTCTCCCCCCATACTCATGGAGCATAGCAACAAGAGCATTTGCATAGAGCGAAATCATGGTGGCCAGGATTAGACCAACCACGCCACCAACCCAACCAAGCGGCACCATGATGGTGCCGGAATATCCCAGCACATAAGCGCTGTTGATTCCGGTGGTTAGGACAAAAGCCACTTGAAACCATGAATCTGCCACCCAACAAATTCCAGAGGAAAAACAAAATCATGTATTTACCGAAGTTCACAAAGTTCCAATTTCAATTGCACCTGAAGTGCCAGCTATATTGGGTTACAAATTGCATGTTTAATTATGTCTCAATCTGCAATATTTATGATAGATAAGCATCATTCAAGAAAAAATCTGCAATGCAAAGGGTACGGTAGCAAGCAAATATAAGCAAAAGCGGTTATTACTAACCGCTACTAATCTGGTGCGCGGTTTCCGGTGCTTTAACGTTGCCTTTACCATCCTTGTGATTTTCATGTTCACTATCGTTCCTTCCCACGTTAGGCATTGCAACGGCTAAATTGCATAAGAAGATAGCAACACAATCACGCTGAGCTCCTCCTCGGTAACCTTTTTTATATTACAAAACATTCAATTCCAACCAGCCAATCACTTTTCCCCAATTTAGAATCACCTCCTTTTTCCTCTCTGACCAGTGACCACCCTTCTTTTTGCGTATCTTCTCTCTTCTTTTTTTTTTTCAAAGTTGAGTGCTTGTATTGATGAAATGACCAAAACAGCCTTAGCAATGTCATTACCAAGCATAGAATTTTGAAGAAAAAGAAAGGGTATTCCCAAATGCAATCACAAAAGATTGCTAAAGAATAGACTAAAGAAATAGAGAGAAAAAAGCGATTTATATTTTATAAATAAAAGTAGGTTTTATTTTATTGATAAGAAATAAATAATAGTAGTTCTTAATTGAACAACACATCACACAAATAAAAAGAAAGAGTGTATAACAATTACAATCGAAAAAAAAAAAAAGAGTAAAACTTAAAGAAAAGGAGAAAGTGGATCTTCACTCTTCAATGCTCATAATTTCTTCCCTTTTTTCTCCCATTATTCTTTGGATGTATACCTGATTTATTTATTCGTTTGACCACATGAACATTTCATGTTATATGCCGATATTTTAGTCATTTATTTATTTATTTTATATTTATCCGCTTAAAAAGTTTTAGATAAATGTTTTTGTGTGCTAATATCAACATTATTTAAGAGAGAATCCCAGCACGGAATTTTACTTTGTTGAATTATTTCGCAATGGGTTTCGTGTGGGCCCCACCTGTAAATCTTTATTTCAATGCATCAAATAGATCTAAAATGTCACTCTTATATTTGATGTTTTTTTAAAAGAAACTCTTCTTAGTTCTCTGCTAGCCTATTACACATTGGAAGAATTAGGTTACAAGGAAAAGGAATTAAAGCTTAGAAAATATTAGGAGGAATATGAAATTGCATTGCTTGAGCTTTCTATCTGATTCTACCCATGCAAGATGTCAATTTCTAAGATAATATTGTTCGTCCTTGATCCTTTCTCATTGAACTCTCCATCTTGGTGCCTTGAGTTCCCTCTACAATGTTGAAATTATTTCTAGATATTTTTGGGTTATAGATAATGAAACAACACCTTCAAAGTTCTGAGCTACCAACCCCAAATCATGCCAATTTTTGTTAACTGTACAACAAAAAAATAATAAATATTAATTTTGTTATGTGAAATTGTACATGTGTGATGAAAATAATTTTTCCTTTGTTAAATTAAAAAAATAATTAAATTGGGTTTTTTGAAAATTCACAGTCGGTCAATATCTCTTATTTTCTTATCTACATTACATTCTTTTTAATATCACGAATTTCTCTCATATGTGAGCTTAACTAGAAAAATATTTCAAAACATAAAATAACAAAAAAAAAAGTTCTTTAATATCTGTATTTTGCCTTTGGGTATAATATTTTAAGGTATAATTTTGAAAATACATCTATCGAGAAAATATATAGACTATTGAACAAAATTCTTAATAACAATATATTAAAATTAATCTATTTTTAAAAATAAATAATCTCTCTACTTTAAGAAGACATCATTTTTTGTTTTTAATCAAAAGAAAAGTTTCTTATTTGTGTTTAATTAACCTTACAAACTATAGACCATCTACATCCTAAACTGAATTTTACAACTTCAACTTTCTTCTTAATTAGTGGATCCTTGTCATTATTGAATAAGAAGCGAAAATAAAGAAGAAAATACTTTATATATATATGATCCACTATCCTCTATCCTTTTCAGCATAAAGTATTATTTTACACTATTTGATAATATCAACTTACGCATTAAAAATTCAAAGTCTAAATTATATATGAATCGGAGTATTTCAAGACATGAATTACTTTTTTTTTTCAATAAAATACTTAAACCTCTTGCAATGCAGCACCGGTGCCAATGATTATTATGGGATTAATTATTTTAAAATTATAATAATAAAATATACGTATGACAAATTATAAATTTAATGATGATTAATTTATTAAATTCTTCATTATATATATATATATATGAAGTGACTTTATGACCTTATTTTTTCGTTAGACCTTTTCGTTAAAATTAGTATACACTTTTTATTTTTACTTTTGCATATTAGAGTGTACATAAGTCGAATTGAGCTGGATTTAAATAAAGTCGAAATCAATTTAAATATTTTATTTAATTTATTTTAAGGATTTGAATTTGACTTTAAATTAATCTAAAATAAACTGAGTTAAGTCTAATTGACCTGATATATAACTAGTATATACAATTTTATAAATTTTATATAACATTAATAAAATCTTAACTTTAAAATTGAATTTAATAAATATATAATATTTATACTAAAATAAGTTATTTCAAAATAAAAAGCAACACTATACAGTATAAAAAGTATTAACGAAAGTATAAAAATATAATATTTTATTATTAATTTTAATATAAAATACATATTTTAACTATAAAACATTATTTCAGAGGCAGATCGGATCTATATAAAGCATGACTCACACTCAGGTATGAAAATGATACAAAATAAAAACCAACAAATTTTTTTTTTTTTTTTTTTTTGGTCAAGTGAATTGGACAACCCCCAATTCTAAACATTAATCCCATGTTTCACACACCCACACAACACACTCACACACACTACATGGGTACTATGGGTTCTTGCAACATCCAGCCTCAGCTGGGATTTGAACCCGGGTGCAGCTTGATGAGAGGCGTAGAAATCCTCCATCTGTGCCAAGCCTCAGCTGCAAAAACCAACAAACTTGAGCCGAACAAATATGATTCGAGTCCGGGCCAGGTTTTGAGCATGTCTAGCTTGAACACCCTTATTTACATGATATACATAATAAAGTTGCAGGCGTAATGACAATTCATTTGTCTCGTGAGCATTGAGCAATCATATCTATATTCAAAACTTGGTTGAAACCAGAAGTGGATAGGAACTAATCCTTAAAAGTGTTATGTGAGTGTGAGTGTGAGTCTGTGTAAGTTGTGATATTGTAATGTTTAAAGTTAAGGAATGTTCATTTGATATAAAAAAAATGTAGTCAAAATAAATTTAGATGCGTATTTAGTATTAATGTTTTAATAATTATCATTTTTAACTTTATTATACAAGATCATATATTTGATTTTTCCAACTTAATATTGTGGAGATATATCTTTAAAAATAGTTTAACCAGAAAAACAAACTGATTCGTCGGACCTCCTTATCAAAAACGACACGATGGACTGAGATTTTAAGCTCGCTGAACCCACATTGATAAATCTACAAACTTTGGTCAGACGGGTTGGCCTATTAATGTTTTGTTTTTTAAAAAAGATATTTTTAATATTTTAATATTTTATTATCTAATTTATTAAAAGGAGATAAAAATTAATATTTAATTTAAAAATATAAAAATAAATAATTTTTAAATATTTAAAATTTACCATAAAAAATAAATTTAAAAAATTCAAATAAGTATAAAAAAAATTTACCTATATATAAATACATAATAATTAATTTAATAATTCATTCAATACATGCACATATAATATTTTTTATTAACTAATCTTTACAATATCCCGACAATTTTAGATTACATTATTTTTATTTACAACTGCTGTAAATTTTTTTATGCATGATCTGCCTAAGCGAAAAATTTTAGAACGTAAAATCCATTTTTGAAACTTCTTTACTATTTTGAACAGTTAACCTTCTATTATTTTTTATAAAATAGAAATAGGTATTTGGTATCAATAAATAAACGAACAAACTTTTCATAAAACAATTAGTCAAACATGTTGTTTGTTGGCTTAAAAAATGTATGGTTTAAAAATGAAGAGCACAAAGACTGATATGGTAGAAAAAGATATGTCAAAATAATGTTAAATATTATTTTCAACTTAAATTTATATCTATTTGAGATATTAATCTAAATTTAATTTTAGATAACTAAAAAATTATATAGAATTAATAGTTACCTTATATATTAAATAAACAAAAATAAACAACAATTTAATTTACAAATATCATTTTTTTTTTGTGAAAAAGCATTTGGCAGGAATAACTTTATTAATTAGGAAAGATTTTTTATGGCAATAATTAATTAAAGAGCACTACCGTTTTTCGTCTCATTCTACTTTTATTCTTTTGCTTTTATTTCTATTCTCTTTTTTCTCTTTTTTTGCCAAACTTTCTTCTTGTATTGGAATCAATGATTGATGCAAATTGAGTCTTGTATGATAATCTATACACTTAAAGTGATAACTGAATAATATGAAAAACAAAAAGGTGAAGAGGAATTAGTGGACCAAAGCAAGACGTTATTATGCATCAGTCAAATAGTCAATTGAATTAGTGGATGATTTGTATACTATATGAACAGAAAATTATACCTTTTTTTATATTTCCCAAGTTTTTAACTTTTTATCATTAATATATGTAGTAGTCGTTATCCTACTGTTCTCCGACCTCTGGTTAAGAATTATACAATACAATTGGATTGTTTCATTTATTTTTCTGTCGACTTTAATATGTAATGTGAAAATGAGCTTGTATTAAAATTGGTGAATTATATAATAAAAATGTAAGTTTATAAATTTTTCTTTTAATAAGATGAGAGAGAAATTGATAAAGATAAAATTCACATTTTGAATAATAATAAAATAATAAAAAATAATTATAAAATGGTGAGTTCGATTTATTAGATCGCTTCAATCGATGAATTTAATGCAAATAAAAAACTTAAAAATAATACGAAATAAATAAAAAGGTAATAGCTAAATTTAACAATAAAATTAAAAATAATAAAAAGTACAAAAACAATAAAAAACCGAAAATGATAAAAGAAATTGAAATAAAAGAAACGCTAAAAAATAAAACAAGAAAAAAATAAAAAAGAAATAAAGAAAATTAGAGAAAAGTGATGACATTTAACATTTATATATATAAGCACTTTATTTTTTTATGTGTCAGTGTGACTAGAAATTTTTGCAGAATTTTGGTGTAGGTTATAGTGGGTTGTAATGCATATTTGTCTTAATTTCAACTTTCTTTTTTATAGGGAAAAAAAATCTCTTATTCATTTTTTCTCCTATATTTTTTCTTCAACTTGTTCCCCAAAATTTGCACCATATTTCGCATTTTCAGCTTGAGAGTCTAGTAAAAATTTTGGTGCTCAAGTTAAAGTAACCGCTAGTCAACCTTTTTTTTTACATTGTCTATCTCTGACTTCGACTCTCCTTGCCCTTATGATCGACCTAGTTCGTAGTTGAGACTTATTTCGGGAATGGATCCTCTCAATTGTTAAAAAAAATTGAGAGTGTAAAGTGTGATCTCTAACCTTTCATTCTTTTCTCTCTTATATTTATTCTTGGTCCCACTTACAAAATTAATGATGAGAGATCACACTTTACTCTCTCAATTGTTAAAAAAAATTGAGAGGACCCATTTTCCAAGTTTTACATGTTTGGAGTCATGTGCTTGGCACATTTCATTTTAAATTTTAGAAAGATATTTTAGTTATACCACGCTAAAGCGGCGCATGCTTTTCTTGGGAATACGTAACATTTTCTTAGGTTTTTAATAAGTCATTTTGTGTAACACTCCATTACCCTAAGCCTTCCCTCTAACCGTAAAGTAAAGGATAACGAAGTTTCACGACAATTCTAAAGCTTATAATATATAATATAGAAAGAAATAGTAATACTAGGAGCTCGATGAAGGAGTAAAGCTCAAGTCGCTTAAAACGGAATTACGAAATGCGAAGCATTCACACACGATAACTAAATGCGTAGGCACGGACAGAACAAGACATAATAAATATAAAACCTTGTTGATAGCTCCAGGATACACAAGGTAATAATTAAAGTAAACAAGATATATATAAGTATGATATACAAAAAGAGGACTAGTCACAACCTGCGGAGTTTAGGCTGGCTAGTCAAACTGAATACAACAGAATTTTAAAGTTTAAAATAGCTTATACAACTTATCTCTCCAATCAAGTCTCTAAGGCCATAAAGTCTAAAAAAAATAAGAGTGAGAGAAAGTACTACAACAAAAGAATCAAAATACCCAAAAGAGAGCATAAGATCCTCTGCTCCGTCACCATCTCGCAACTGACCGAGGTGGGTTACGACCTGCATCTGAAAAACAACAACAACAACATGGTATGAGAATCGGAGGTTCTCAGTATGGTAACAGTGCCCAATATGTAAGATGTAGGGTTTCAAGAAGCCAAAGGCAATCCTAGAACTTCACATCGATACCAATATTCAAGCTTAACAAAGATAAATAACTTAAACCATAAACCATAAACAGGGTTATCTAAACTTAGGAAATTTCTAACTAATGCTAATCACACCACTGTATCCCACAGCCTCCACCAACCTAACCTCCATGCGATCCCATCGCCACTGATGGGCAGATAAATGCCGGTTAAGAATTTCTGAAAGATATTTTCTAAACAGCGTTGCAAGTACAACCTTAACCGACGAAATTTTCACTATCAATTTCAAATGTGTCACAATTAATAATAAATAAACGGGAGTAGAATCCTAGGTCGTTTTCCTAAGAGTTGACACAAGATTCAAATTATTGGTTAGGATTTTCCTGAATATTTTTTTGAAGTTGAGAACAGAAAAATAAATAGCTAGAAATTAAAGCAATGGATAACCAGCAAGAGTTGATAATTAATCAAAATAAAAGGCCTTGGTTAGGGGAGAGAATTGGAATTTCTATTATTGTTGTCTTTTCCATGTGTAATAATAAAGGTTCATTACTCCCACTTAGTTATCCTCTAGCAATTGAAGGAAAGTCAAGTGGGCGTCACTAACTCTAACTCACAAGTCCTAGTCACTTCATGGGAAAGGACTAGAGTTGGTGAGATTTGAGCTAGTCAGCAATTTTCAATTACAGATTAATACTTGGGTATAACAACTCAACGGGTTCCAATTACTCAACCCCTACCCAAGTTGAAAAATTTACTCCATTAACATGAATGGCATTTTCACAAACACATGTAGGTGTAAATAAAAGACATGATAATTATGAGAAATTAATTAAATCGAAATTAGCACTAACAATAATTAACAATGATCAAACAAGCAATAAAAATAAACATAAAAATAATTCAATGCATTAATAAAATTCAAGAGTAACAAGATCCAGACATGAATTCAATAACCAAATGGAAAAGAGTATTAAGGGAATCAAAGAAGAAAATAGAAATAAAATGATGAGGAACGAAGGTAGTAGCAGCTCTCTCAAGATCCAATTTGAAAATAAAAATAAGAATGCCAAAACCCTAGAGAGAAGTAGGAGTTTCTCTCACTAGAATCCAAAACTAATAAAAAAACTAAAGTAAAAAGTGAAGTTTGTTCAGTCTCAGCTCCATCCCAGCCTCTAGTATGCGTTTTCGGGCTTGAAACTGGGTCCAAATCAGCCTAGAAATTGCCTGGTGCACGAAATTGTGATTCACACTTTTCACAACTCCGCACAACTAACCAGCAAGTGCACTGGGTCGTCCAAGTAATACCTTACGTGAGTAAGGGTCGATCCCACGGAGATTGTCGGCTTGAAGCAAACTATGGTCATCTTGTAAATCTCAGTCAGGCGGATTCAAATGGTTATGGGATTTTGATAATTAAAAGATAAATAAAACATATAATAAGATAAAGATACTTATGTGATTCATTGGTGGGAGTTTCAGATAAGCGTTTGGAGATGCTTTGTTGCTTCTGAACCTCTGCTTTCATATTGCCTTCTTCCAATCATGCGTGCTCCCTTCCATGGCAAGCTATATGATCCTCTTGGATGAAAAATACCAGGTACGATCTCTGCACGACTAATCAACTGTCGGATTTCTCGACTCGGATGAAAAATACCAAGTACAGCTACCGCACGGCTAATCATCTGTCGATTCCCGCTAGCGTCGGAATAGGACCATTGTCCTTTTGCACACTGTCACTGCGCCCAACATTCGCAAGTTTGAAGCTCGTCACAGTCATCCCTCCCCAGATCCTACTCGGAATACCACAGACAAGGTTTACACATTCCGGATCTCAGGAATGGCTGCCAATTGGTTCTAACCTATACCACGAAGATCCTAATCTCACGGACTCGGTCCGTGAATTAGAGACCTAAGAGAATATACTCTGGCTGTCGTCCAATGACTACCTTGAACATCATGTAGACCGCTTGTGGTTGTCAGGCACGCGGATCTTGGCTAAGCGAGTAATGAAGATTGGGTGATTGTCAAGGGTCACCCCCCTTCATTCTGACTTAACTGAATTAAGTACGAGAGTATATCTTGGAGAAGAAGTAGGCGTGAATTGAAAGAAAAACAATAGTACTTGCATTAATTCATGAAGAACAATAGAGCTCCACACCTTAATCTATGAGGTGTAGAAACTCCACCGTAGAAAATACATAAGTGAAATATAGTCTAGGCATGGCCGAATGGCCAGCCTCCAAGTCCAAGTCTTAGATCTAAAATGATCAAAAGATGATCAAAAGATATGAATACAATAGTAAAAAGTGCTATTTATACTAAACTAGTAACTTAGGTTTACAGAAAATGAGTAACTAAGTGCAGATAGTGCAGAAATCCACTTTCGGGGCCCACTTGGTGTGTGCTTGGGATGAGCATTGAAGCTTTCACGTGCATAGGCCACTCTTGGAGTTAAACGCAAGCTTGGGTGCCAATTTCGGCGTTTAACTCCAATTCTGGTGCCAGTTTTGGCGTTTTACGCCAGAAAGTTTTAGGCTGGATTTTAGTGCCAGTTTGGGCCATCAAATCTCGGGTAAAGTATAAACTATTATATATTGCTAGAAAGCCCAGGATGTCTAATTTCCAACGCAATTGAGAGCACACCAATTGGGCTTTTGTAGCTCCAGAAAATCCACTTAGAGGGCAGGAGGGTCAGAATCCAACAACATCTGCAGTCCTTTTTTAGCCTCTAAATCAGATTTTTGCTCAGGTCCCTCAATTTCAACCAGAAAATACCTAAAATAACAGAAAAATACACAAACTCATAGTAAAGTCCAGAAATGTGATTTTTGAATAAAAACTAATAAAAATATAATAAAAAGTAACTAAAACATACTAAAAACTATGTAAAAACAATGCCAAAAAGGGTATAAATTATCCGCTCATCACAACACCAAATTTAAATTGTTGCTTGTCCCCAAGCAAATAAAAAAAAATAGGATAAAAAGAAGAGAATATACAATAAATTCCAAACTTATCAATGAACTTAGTTCCAATTAGATGAGCGGGGCTAGTAGCCTTTTTGCTTCTGAACAGTTTTGGCATCTCACTTTATCCTTTGAAGTTCAGAATGATTGGCATCCATAGGAACTTAGAATTCAGATAGTGTTATTGATTCTCTTAGTTCAGTATGTTGATTCTTGAACACAGCTACTTTATGAGTCTTGGCTGTGACCCTAAGCATTTTGTTTTCCAATATTACCACTGGATACATAAATGCCACACACATAATTGGGTGAACCTTTTCAGATTGTGACTTAACTTTGCTAGAGTCCTCAGTTAGAGGTGCCCAGAGCTCTTAAGCACACTCTTTTTACTTTGGACCACGACTTTAACCGCTCAGTCTCAAGCTTTTCACTTGACACCTTCACGCCACAAGTACATGGTTAGGGACAGCTTGATTTAGCCGCTTAGGCAAGAATTTTATTCCTTTGGCCCTCCTAACCATTAATGCTCAAAGCCTTAGATCCTTTTTACCCTTGCCTTTTGGTTTAAAGGGCTACTGACTTTTTCTGCTTGCTTTTTCTTTTTCTTTCTCTTTTTTTTTTCTTTATTAATAAATTTTTTTCGTCACTTTTTTTTCGTAAGCTTTGTGTTTCACTGCTTTTTCTTGTTTCAAGAATCAATTTTATGATTTTTTAGATTATCAATAACATTTCTCCTTTTTCATTATTCTTTCAAGAGCCAACAATTTTAACATTCATAAACAACAAATTCAAAAATATGCAGTGTTCAATCATTCATTCAGAAAACAAAAAGTATTGCCACCACATCAAAATAATTAAACTATTTTCAAGATAGAATTCGAAATCATGCATTTCTTGTTCTTTTGCAAATAAAAATATTTTTCATTTAAGAAAGGTGAAGGATTCATAGGATATTCATAGCTTTAAGACATAGACACTAGACACTAATGATCATATAATAAAGACACAAACATAGACAAAACATAAAGCATAGATTTCGAAAAACAGAAAAATAAGAACAAGAAAATTAAAGAACGGGTCCACCTTAGTGATGGCGGCTAGTTCTTCCTCTTGAAGATCTTATGGAGTGCTTGAGCTCCTCTATGTCTCTTCCTTGCCTTTGTTGCTCCTCCCTCATGACTCTTTGGTCCTCTCTGATTTCATTGAGGATAATGGAGTGCTCTTGGTGCTCCATCCTTAGTTGCCCCATGTTGGAACTCAATTCTCCTAAGGAGGTGTTGATTTGCTCCCAATAGTTTTGTGGAGGAAAGTGCATCCCTTGAGGCATCTCAAGGATTTCTTGATGAAGAATTTCCTCATGCTCTTGTTGAGGTCCATGAGTGGGCTCTCTTATTTGCTCCATCATCTTCTTAGTGATGGGCTTGTCCTTATCAATGAGGATGTCTTTGACAAATCCCAATTTGACGGTTTGTTTTGTATTGAATTTAGAGCATCTTGATAACCTTTTGTCACATTTAGCCTAGGAATTAGCATGATTTTGTTATCTCTCCCATATTTGTGATTAAGTGTAAAAACATGCTTTTTAGGACTCAAAATAGCTAAATTTAATTCACCTTGATTCTATTAGATGCCTTGATATGTTTGTTAAGTGATTTAAGGTTTAGGAGGCAAAGATTGGATCAAGGGAATGAAGAAAGAAAGCATGAAAAGTTGGAGAACTCATGAAGAAATGAAAGAACCGGAAAGCTGTCAAGCCGACCTCTTTGCACTTAAACGACCATAACTTGAGCTACAAAGGTCCAATTGATGCGGTTCCAGTTGGGTTGGAAAGCTAACATCTGGGGCTTCGAAACGATATAAGATTTGCCATAGTTGCATCGCGCATAGGGGTGCGCACGCGCACGGTACGCGGACGCGCCGTTGGTGGCACATGACTCACTTAATGCAACACGTGGCCAGCGATTTTAGAAGCCTTGTGGGCCCAATTCAACTCATTTCTGATGCTATTTAAGCCAAGGATTGAAGGGGAATCAACATACTTTTCATACTTTTCATACTTTAGATGTTAGTTACCATTAGTTTAGTTTTAGCTTAGTTTAGTAGTGAGAGTTAGTTTCTAGAGAGAGAAGCTCTCTCTTCTCTCTAGAATTAGGATTAGAATTAGGTTTAGTTTTTAGATCTAGGTTTTAATCTTTGCTTTCTTCCACTTCTATCTCTCAATTCCTTGTTGTTATATTCATTCTTCTTCTATTCTTTTGTTGTAATTTCCTTTATGTTGTTCTTATGTTTTGTTGTAGATCTACTTTTGCTCCTTCTATTTTCTTTCAATTCAATTAGAGGTAATTCATAATAATTGTGTTCCTTTTGATTGTTGTTGTTAATTCCTTGCCATAATTGTTGTTAGATTCTATTTTTGTTATCAATTTACTTTGCTTTTCTTTTATGCCTTCCAAGTGTTTGATGAAATGCTTGGTTGGATTTTAGTATAGATTTTGTATCTCTTGGCTTTGGTAGAGTAATTAGTGACGCTTGAGTTATCTAATTCCTTTATTGATTGACAATTAGAAGTTGCTAATTGATTTGGATACCACTAAAGCTAGTCTTTTCCTTGGGAGTTGGCTAGGACTTGTGGAATCAAGTTGATTCATTCACTTGACTTTCCTTCATAGTTAAAGGTTAACTAAGTGGTAGCAATGGGCAATTGTGGTCACAATCGAGGAGGATAACTAGGATAGGACTTCTAATTCTCACAACCTTGCCAAGTGCTTTTTAGTTGTTAGTTTATTTTCATTGTCATTTACATTTCATGTCTCTTATCCCAAAACCCCAAAATACAATCCATAACCAATAACAAGACACTTCATTGTAATTCCTAGGGAGAACGACCCGAGGTTTAAATACTTCGGTTTATAGAATTTAGGGGTTTGTTACTTGTGACAAACAAATTTTTGTATGAAAGGATTATTGTTGGTTTAGAAGCTATACTTTACAACGAGATTTCATTTGTGAAATTCTAAACCGTCAAAAAATCCAAACGTCAAAATGGCGCCGTTGCCGGGGAATTGCAATGGTGTTATGTTATTGGTTATTGTACATATGTGAATAGTGTGAATATCTTGCTTTTTGCTTTATTTGCTAGTTGTAGAATTTTGTTTCTTTTGTTTCCTATTAGCTTTTGTTTTTATTTTATCTTTTCACCATGAATTCTCATTTTGGCTATGAGTGTGATTACAACTATGTTGTAGGTGATGGGAGCTACAATGAAGATGTGTATCAAGGATGGGACAACCAAAGGTGGGAGGAGTCATATGCATATGATCAATCCCCATGGCAACAACCTCCACCAATGCACTATGAAGAAGAGCCATTCTATGATGCATACCAATCCAATGGCTATGGTGAATCTCCTTGTGACTTTCAAGAACCACCACCATATGCCTATGAGTCATATCCTCAACATGAGTCTCAACCACACTCACAAGCCTATTTTCAACAAACACCTCCATATGATCATGATCCTTACCCACCATACCAACCTCCTTTCGAACCATATGAGCCATACATGGAACCACAATTCCAAGATTACTACTCCCAAGAACCACCTCAATACACACCACCACCTTACCAAGAAGAACCACCTTCCTATAATGAACCCTTTCTCCAAGACAATGAACCCTCTTATCCACCCCAATCCGCAATGGATGAAACCCTCGGTGTTCTTCTTCAAGGACAAGAGGAGATGACAAGGGATGTGCAACAATTCATGACCGCCTTGGATGAGGTGGTAAACCGGTTAGCATCCCAATGCTTGAACACTCAAGGGACTCCCATGGCTACATGTGGAGAAACAAATGAAGAGCATAACATGAAGGAGAGATTGGTGGAGAACGAGGGAAGTTGCTTTGTATTGGAACAATTGGAGGAAGCTATAATTTTTGAAGAAGAGGAAGAATTGGTTGAAGACTTAGGAGATGCGGAGCTTCCATGGGAACATAGAGTTGAAGAAAACCCCTCCAAGATGATTGAAATTGATGCTAGGGAGGAAAGTGCACACCTTCCAAGGCATATCCCATATGAAGACTTGGATGGGATAGAGAAAGAATTGAGTTCCCTTGGTGATGAAGATCAAGCATCAAGTCTTAGTGGTGAAGAATCCTTTAAGCATGAAGAACCTTCTCCGGTTGGATTTGAAAGCGTTGAGGAGGTAAATTTTTCTCACCCTCCCTATTATGATTTGAGTAAAGGAAAAGGTTTAGATAAAATTGTTGAACAAAGGATTGAGATTAAGAGATCTTGTGAAGAGGTGGAAGTCCCTAGAAATAGAAGAACGAGGGTTGGTTATGCTTTGTCAAGATCTTTGGAAGCATCTTTGCCTAGGTTGTCATCTACCCCTTCACTTGAATGGGTAAAATTCATTTCTATTAGCTTTATTGTCCCACTTGAGTATGGCTTGCTTGAAACGGATGGTCAACTTAGAATGCTTTGTGGGATGAAGCGTAAGCGAAAGATGTTTCGTAGTTGGCGTTGCAAATCAAGGCTCATTTTGGTTGATACTTCAAGAGTTGAATACAAAGGTGGGAATAGTGCTCAAATAGATGGGTCTAGGAGGATTGTTGGCCACTATATAGAGAATTCACCTTACTCACCACCCGGTTGGACTAATAATGATGATCAACCTCAAGACGGGTATGAAAACAAAGTGTGGGATCCCGGATTACAAGAAGAGGATCAACTTTGGGAGCCCCAAGCTTGTGAAGAACTCCATCAAGACTTGGCTCAATCCATGAAGAATCTTGGGGCACAATGGAGAACCAAGCATTGGTGGGAGTTCCAAGATGAATACAAGCACAAGCCACCTTGATGAGGAGCTCCCCATAAGTCCAACTTAAGGACAATAAACAAAAGTGCTAGGTGGGAGACAACCCACCATAGTAAAATCCTTTCATTTTCTCTTTTGTACATATTGATAGAATTAGTTTAATTTCATGTTTTGTTTAGATAGTTGAGTTTAATTGGTAGTTTAGTATGTTAAATAAGGTTTTAGGGTGTTTTGGTAGATGCTTGGAGGTTTAGAATGCTGAGATTGGTGCAAAAAAAAAAAAAAAAACGGCCATCGGCGCGTTAGCACGCTGTGCGCGCGCGCGCACATTGCACTTCCGCAACTTCTGGTACAAAAACCAGAGAGTTGTGCGCGCGTTGTGCCAGCATTGTGCTGGGAGCACAAGCTCATCCACGCGTAAGCGCGCTGTGCGCGCGCGCGCGGATCGTCCTTGCTGCATCCGCGCGTGAGCGCGCTGTGCGCGCGCGCGGATTTGCACCCTGCTTTTCTCCTTCCTCCTTTCTCCTTCTTTCCTCTTCTCTTCTTCTTTCTTTCTAATTCTTTTTTTTCTTCTTCTTCCTCTCTTAGAAATTTTTTTTCTTTTAATATAAATGAAATATTTTTTAATAAAAAAATAATAATAATATAATAATAAATAAATAAATAAATATATAAATAAATAAATAAAATACTAAAAAAAAAAACAAACAAAAAATTTTTTTTTTCTCTTTTCCTCCATTTTCTTTTATTGCATTTGCTTATTTTCATTCATTGCATTTTAATTTTGTTTTTTTCTTTACCTTGTTCTCATTTTATTTTCTAAGTTTTCCATTTTAATAATGGTGTTGAACTTTCCTACTCAATTGTTGAGACTTTCTTACATTATTTTGGTGCTTCTTGACTTGTTTGATATTGTTGGGTGATGAAACTTTTAAATCAATGCTTCTTCTTGTATGACTTTTGTGTCTTTGTGCATTGATATGACCTCATATTGTCTTTCATGACCCACTTCTTCTCATTTGAACTTGATGCTCAACACACTCTTCATACTTTAACTTTACTCTTGCATCGAGCTTAATGATATGCCTTAGCTTACATTGTTTTCTCACTCACATGCTTAGCTAACATGTAGTAGGAAATCATACTCTTATTTGGCATTAGCCCCGCCTATGTTCTAATTGCCTTGATATCTTTGTTATAGGCTTAATTTTCTTTCCTTTTCTTTCCTTTTAGGTTGGCCACCAAGAAGGGAGAAAGGAAAAGCTTTTAAATGGGGCACCAAACAAGTCCTCCGCGCAGCCTTGTGAAGAAGCTCATCAATTGTAGCAACCCGTCCACCTTGCTCTTCTTTACATGCACCGAGGACGGTGCAATCTTCAAGTGTGGGGAGGTCGTCTAACCGATCTCCATGGGTAAAAATTTCCTTTTCAACACCAAATTTTTTATTTTCTTTAATTAGATTAGCTATTTCATTGCATGATAGGTTGCATGTTAGTTAGAATTTGTACATATTTTTACCACTTCTTTGCTATTAGGACTACTTGGTTAGGGTGATGATTTTCTTTCCAAGAAACTGTTTTAGGGCAACCTACCAATTTGAAAACTTTTTGTTGAACTTGCTTGAAAGAATTTATTTTGGAACATGGTTTTTGAGCTAAGAACATAAGCAAGTGAGATTTGTGCCTAATTGCGTGGTTACATCTTATAACCACTTATTTTTCCTTCTTGTGTGCATTATTCTCTTCCTATGATTGTGATCTTTGATTTGTTTGATTCTTTATGTCCATTATTTGGTGTATTCATGCATTTATATGATTGAGGCCATCATTTCATTAGCTCACTCACCCAAATGGCCTTACCTTCTATCTTCCTTTGTTAGCCAAATTTGAGCCTACGATTAATCCACTTTGTTCTTAATTTAGCACATTACAAGCCTTAAAGCGGAAAACAATAAAAGTCCTTATTTGGATCTTTGATTAGCTTAGGCTAGTGTGTGTGAGTATCATTCAAGTGTGGGAACCTTGGGACATTGGGTGAATAAAAAGGTATTTTGTATTATTATTGAAAATATTGGGAATTGGGTACATACTCATGTATTGATCAAATGTAAAACCTTATGCATTGATGCTCTTGTATATAGAAAAAAAAAATGAGAAAAACAAAAGAACAAAAGAAAAATAAAAACAATATGGAAAAGAAAAGAAAAAAATAGAAAAAGAAAGAAATAAAAGGGGACAAAATGCCCCAAAGTAAAGTCCAATAAAGATCAATGCATAAGTATTGTGAAATGAAAAGGGATGCATGAGTATGTGAAAAAGTGAGGAAGGGGTAGTTAGATTAGTACTTAATTGTATAGGTCATTATATAGGTTAGGTGGGAAAGTTTAAGTTAATCAAAGATTCAAATCCTAAGTCCACTAGCCATATATGATCCTACCTTGACCCTAGCCCCATTACAACCTAAAGAAAAGACCTCATGATACATGTATGCATGCATTGAATAATTGTTGATTGTTAGATGAAAAACAAATCTTGGAAGGCATGATTAGGGGAGAATTGAGAGAATTGACCCTACACACTTGAGCGATTAGAGTGCAAACACTTCCGGTGAGGGTTCGATGCTCAATTCCTTGATTCCCAGCTTTCATGAGCATTCTTCTCGCAAGTCTACTTGAACTTCATTTTGATATTCGAATTGGTAGGATTCATGAATCGTTATATGATCTTGGCCCTACTTGTGCACGTATGACTTGGAGGATTGATTTATTTTTAACCAAGTAGGTAAAACCATTTTGCATTTAGTTGCATATAGTTTAGGTTGCATATAGTTTATTTACATTGAATAAATGTTGATACCCTTTGTTTCTCTCTTGGCTTAAGCATGAGGACATGCTTGGTTTAAGTGTGGGGAGGTTGACAAACCCCAATTTGACGGTTTGTTTTGTATTGAATTTAGACCATCTTGATAACCTTTTGTCACATTTAGCCTAGGAATTAGCATGATTTTGTTATCTCTCCCATATTTGTGATTAAGTGTAAAAACATGCTTTTTAGGACTCAAAATAGCTAAATTTAATTCACCTTGATTCTATTAGATGCCTTGATATGTTTGTTAAGTGATTTAAGGTTTAGGAGGCAAAGATTGGATCAAGGGAATGAAGAAAGAAAGCATGAAAAGTTGGAGAACTCATGAAGAAATGAAAGAACCGGAAAGCTGTCAAGCCGACCTCTTTGCACTTAAACGACCATAACTTGAGCTACAGAGGTCCAATTGATGCGGTTCCAGTTGGGTTGGAAAGCTAACATCTGGGGCTTCGAAACGATATAAGATTTGCTATAGTTGCATCGCGCATAGGGGCGCGCACGCGCACGGTACGCGGACGCGCCGTTGGTGGCACATGACTCACTTAATGCAACACGTGGCCAGCGATTTTAGAAGCCTTGTGGGCCCAATTCAACTCATTTCTGATGCTATTTAAGCCAAGGATTGAAGGGGAATCAACATACTTTTCATACTTTTCATACTTTTCATACTTTAGATGTTAGTTACCATTAGTTTAGTTTTAGCTTAGTTTAGTAGTGAGAGTTAGTTTCTAGAGAGAGAAGCTCTCTCTTCTCTCTAGAATTAGGATTAGAATTAGATTTAGTTTTTAGATCTAGGTTTTAATCTTTGCTTTCTTCCACTTCTATCTCTCAATTCCTTGTTGTTACATTCATTCTTCTTCTATTCTTTTGTTGTAATTTCCTTTATGTTGTTCTTATGTTTTGTTGTAGATCTACTTTTGCTCCTTCTATTTTCTTTCAATTCAATTAGAGGTAATTCATAATAATTGTGTTCCTTTTGATTGTTGTTGTTAATTCCTTGCCATAATTGTTGTTAGATTCTATTTTTGTTATCAATTTACTTTGCTTTTCTTTTATGCCTTCCAAGTGTTTGATGAAATGCTTGGTTGGATTTTAGTATAGATTTTGTATCTCTTGGCTTTGGTAGAGTAATTAGTGACGCTTGAGTTATCTAATTCCTTTATTGATTGACAATTAGAAGTTGCTAATTGATTTGGATACCACTAAAGCTAGTCTTTTCCTTGGGAGTTGGCTAGGACTTGTGGAATCAAGTTGATTCATTCACTTGACTTTCCTTCATAGTTAGAGGTTAACTAAGTGGTAGCAATGGACAATTGTGGTCACAATCGAGGAGGATAACTAGGATAGGACTTCTAATTCTCACAACCTTGCCAAGTGCTTTTTAGTTGTTAGTTTATTTTCATTGTCATTTACATTTCATGTCTCTTATCCCAAAACCCCAAAATACAATCCATAACCAATAACAAGACACTTCATTGTAATTCCTAGGGAGAACGACCCGAGGTTTAAATACTTCGGTTTATAGAATTTAGGGGTTTGTTACTTGTGACAAACAAATTTTTGTATGAAAGGATTATTGTTGGTTTAGAAGCTATACTTTACAACGAGATTTCATTTGTGAAATTCTAAACCGTCAAAAAATCCAAACGTCAGTCTTCCTCTATGACAATTCCAGCTGCATTGCATAGGTTACAGATGAGATGAGGGAAGGCTAACCTTGCCAAAGTGGAGGGCTTGTCCACCACTTTGTAGAGTTCTAGAGGTATGATTTCATGAACTTCTACTTTCTCTCCAATCATGATACTATGGATCATGATAGCCCGGTCTATTGTAACTTCAGACTGGTTGCTAGTAGGAATGATAGAGCGTTGGATGAACTCCAACCATCCCTTAGCCACGGGTTTGAGGTCAAGCCTTCTTAATTGAACCGGCTTGCCTCTTGAGTCTCTCTTCCATTGAGCTCCTTCCATACAGATGTCCATGAGGACTTGGTCCAACCTTTGATCAAAGGAATGAAATCCAAGTAATTCCCCCGAACCATTGTGAGCCAATTCTTTGGGTTCGGGTTCATACTTTGATCATGGTTCTTAGTGATCCATGCATTGGCATAGAACTCTTGAACCATTAAGATTCCGACTTATTGGATTGTGTTGGTGAGAGCTTCCCAACCTCTTCTTCGAATCTCTCGTCGGATCTCCGGATATTCACTCTTTTTGAGCATGAAGGGGACCTCGGGGATCACCTTTTTCTTGGCCACAACTTCATAGAAGTGGTCTTGATGGACCTTTGAGATGAATCTCTCCATCTCCCATTACTCGGAGGTGGAAGAAATTGCATTCCCTTTCCTCTTTCTAGAGGTTTCTCCGGCCTTAGGTATCATTGATGGTTATGAAAGAAAAAAAAAAGCAGAGGTTTTCCCACACCAAACTTAGAAGTTTTGCTCGTCCTCGAGCAAAAGAAGAAAAAAAAGGAGTAGAAGAAGAAGAAATGGAGGAGATGGATGGGAGTAGTGGTTTCAGCCAAGGGGGGTTAAGTGTGTATGAAGTGTGAAATTGAAGGTTGGAAGGAGGAGTATTTATAGGGTAAGAGAGAGAGAGAATTCGGTCATGAAGGGATGGGTTTGGGAGGGAAATGGTTTGAATTTGAATGGTGAGGTAGGTGGGGTTTATGATGGATGGATGTGAGTGGTGAAGAGAATATGGGGAAGAGGGTAAGATTTGATAGGTGAATGGTGTTTGGGGAAGAGGTATTGATGTGATTGGTCAAGGGTATTTGGGGAAGAGTGTTATGGAAAGGTGTGAATAGGAGAGAAGAAGAGGTGGGGTAGGTGGGGATCCTGTGGGATCCACAGATCCTGAGGTGTCAAGAAATTCTTCTCCCTGCACTATTCTGGCGTGTAAACGACCTTTGTGTGCCAATTATGGCGTTTAACACCAGCTCTGCTACCTTTCTTGGCGTTAAACGCTAGTCTGCTACCCCTTTCTGGCGTTTAACGCCAACCAGACACCCTTTTCTGGCGTCAAACGCCAGTCTGTCTGCCAATTCTGGTGTTTAATGCCAGCCAAACACCAGACATCCTTTTCTGGCATTAAACACCCAGAGTGCTGCTCATTCTGGCGTTTAACGCCCAGAATGCTGCCAGACTGGGCGTTAAACGCCCATTTTGCTATCTTTACTGGCGTTTAAACGCCAGTAAGTCTGTCCTCCAGGGTGTGCTATTTTTGATGCTCTTTTTTATTTTGCTTTAATTCTGCAGCTATTTTTATGACTTCACACGATCATCAACCTAAAGAAAACATAAAATGATAATGGAAAACAAAGATAAATATAATTAAATAACATTGGGTTGCCTCCAATAAGCGCTTCTTTAATGTCAATAGCTTGACAATGAGCTCTTAGAGAGCTTCATAGAGACTCAGAGCTTAATGATGGCCTCCCAACACTAAATTACAAGTTGAGTGTGGGGGCTCTGTTTGACTCTGTATTGAGAGAAGCTTTTCATGCTTCTTCTCCATGGTTACAGAAGAAGATCCTTGAGCCTTAAACACAAGGTAGTCCTCATTCAATTGGAGGACTAACTCTCCTCTGTCCACATCAATGACAGCCCTTGCTGTGGCTAGGAAGGGTCTTCCAAGGATGATGGATTCATCCTCATCCTTTCCAGTGTCTAGGATTATAAAGTCAGCAGGGATGTACAGGCCTTCAACCTTCACTAAGACATCCTCTACAAGTCCATAAGCCTGTTTCCTTGAATTGTCTGACATCTCTAGTGAGATTCTTGTAGCTTGTACCTCAAAGATCCCTAGTTTCTCTATTACAGAGAGTGGCATGAGATTTATTCCTGACCCCAGGTCACACAGAGCCTTCTTAAAGGTCATGGTGCCTATGATACCGGGTATTAAGAACTTTCCGGGATCCGGTTTCTTCTGAGGTAATTTCAGTTGAATTAAAGCATTCAGTTCATTGATGAGCAATGGGGGTTCATCCTCCCAAGTCTCATTACCAAATAACTTGCCATTCAGCTTCATGATTGCTCCTAGGTACTGAGCAATTTGCTCTTCAATAATATCTTCATCTTCTTCAGAGGAGGAATACTCATCAGAGCTCATGAATGGCAATAGTAAGTTCAGTGGAATCTCTATGGTCTCTATATGAGCCACAGATTCCTTTAGTTCCTCATTAGGAAACTCCTTAGTGGTCAGTGGACGCCCAGTAAGGTCTTCCTCACTGGAAATCACTGCCTTTTCCTTCTCTATAGGTTCGGCCATGTTGGGTATATTGATGGCCTTGCACTCTCTCTTTGGATTCTCTTTTGTATTGCTTGGGAGAGTACTAGGAGGGATTTTAATAACTCTTTACTCAGCTGACCCACTTGTGCCTCCAAATTTCTGATGGAGGACCTTGTTTCAGTCATGAAACTGAGAGTGGTCTTAGATAGATCAGAGACTATGGTTGCTAAGTCAGAGAGGCTCTGCTTAGAATTTTCTGTCTGTTACTTAGAAGATGATAGAAAAGGCTTGCTATTGCCAAACCTATTTCTCCCACCATTATTATTATTGAAGCCTTATTGAGGCTTCTGGTGATCCTTCCATGAGAAATTTGGATGATTTCTCCATGAAGGATTATAGGTGTTGCCATAGGATTCTCCCATGTAATTTACCTCTTCCATTACAGGATTCTCAGGGTCATAAGCTTCTCCTTCAGAGGAGCCTTCTTTAGTACTACAGGATGCAGCTTGCATTTCAGTCAGATTCTGAGAAATCATATTGACTTGCCGAGTCAATATTTTATTCTGAGCCAATATGACATTTAGAGTATCAATCTCAAGAACTCCTTTCTTCTGAGTCATCCCATTATGCACAGGATTTCTTTCAGAAGTGTACATGAACTGATTATTTGCAACCATCTCAATGAGTTCCTGGGCTTCTGCAGGCATTTTCTTCAGATGAAGAGATCCACCAGCAGAGTGGTCCAATGACATCTTGGATAATTCAGACAGACCATCATAGAATATACATAGGATGCTCCATTCTGAAAGCATGTCAGAAGGACACCTTCTGATCAATTGCTTGTATCTTTCCCAAGCTTCATAGAGGGATTCACCTTCCTTCTGTCTGAAGGTTTGGACTTCCACTCTAAGCTTGCTCAACTTTTGAGGTGGAAAGAATTTGGCCAAGAAAGCATTGACCAACTTTTTCCAAGAGTTCAGGCTTTCTTTAGGTTGTGAGTCCAACCATATCCTAGCTCTGTCTCTTACAGCAAAGGGGAAAAGCATAAGTCTGTAGACCTCAGGATTAACCCCATTGGTCTTAACAGTGTCACAGATTTGTAAGAATTCAGCTAAGAACTGATGAGGATCTTCCAATGGAAGTCCATGAAACTTGCAATTCTACTGCATTAGAGAAACTAATTGAGGCTTAAGCTCAAAGTTGTTTTCTCCAATTGCAGGAATTGAGATGCTTCTTCCATAGAAGTCAGAAGTTGGTGCAGTAAAGTCACCAAGCACCTTCCTTGCATCTCCACCATTGTTATTATTTTCGGCTGCCATGTCTTCTTCTTTTTCGAAAATTTCTGTTAGGTTCTCTCCAGAGTTTTGTGCTTTAGCTTCTCTTAGCTTCCTCTTCAGAGTCCTTTCAGGTTCAGGATCAGCTTCAGCAAGAATGTTCTTATCCTTGTTCTTGCTCATATGAAAAAGAAGAGAACAGAAAAGAAGAGGAATCATTTATGTCACAATATAGAGATTCCTTTATGTGAGTAGAAGAATAGAAGAATAGAATGAAGAAGGGAGAAGAAGAAGGATTCAAACACAGAGAGAGGGAGAGGGTTTGAATTATAAGAAGAAGAGAAGTGTTAGTAAATAAATAAAATAAATAGAAAGAGATGAGAGAGAGAATGTATTTGAAAAAGAAAAGAAAATATTTTTATTTTTATTTTAATTATTAGTTAGAATTCGAATTTATTAGAAGAAATAAAATAAAATTAGAATTTAAAACAATTAGTTAATTAAAAAGAATTTTGAAAAAGTTGTTAGTGATTTTCGAAAATTAGAGAGAGAAAAGTAGTTAGGTGGTTTTGAAAAAGATAAGAAATAGTAAAACAAACAAAAAGTCAAATAGTTAATTGAAAAAGATTTGAAAATCAATTTTGAAAAGATAAGAAGTTAGAAAAAGATTTTGAAATTAAGTTTTGAAAAAGATATGATTGAAAGATATAATTGAAATTTATTTTGAAAAAGATTTGAAAAGGAAATTGAAAAGATTTGATTTTTAAAATTAAAATTGATGACTTGACTAACAAGAAACTAAAAGATATGATTCTAGAATTTAAAGATTGATCCTTTCTTAATAGGCAAGTAACAACTTGAAAATTTTTTTGAATCAAAACATTAAATGTTAGCAATAATTTCGAAAATTATGAAATAAAAGTAAGAAAAAGATTTTGAAAATTTGTTTAAGAAATTCAAAAATAGTAAGAAGAAAAATGACAAAGATTTGATTTTTTTGAAAAAGATTTTAAAAGATAAAGTTTTTAAATTGAAATTTTGACTTGACTAACAAGAAACAATTAAATTTTAAAATTTTGACTAAGTCAATCCCAAAATTTCGAAATTTATGAGTGAGATAAGGGAAATATATTATTTTTTATTTTTTTAAATTAATGAAGAAATATTATTTTTGTTGTTTTTCTCTCTCTTCATTAAACAACAAAATGAAACAAAACATAAAAATTTAAGATCAAAACAAACAATGCATGTAAGAACACCTTGAATGTCAAGATGAACACCAAGAATACTTTGAAGATCAAAATGAACATCAAGAACATATTTTTGAAAATTTTTAAGAAAAGAAACACATGCAAGACACCAAACTTAGAATGTTTTAATGTTTAGACACTAATAATTCGAAAATGCATATGAAAAATAAGAAAAGACACAAAACAAGAAAAATCATCAAGAACAACTTGAAGATCATGAAGAACATAATGCATATATTTTCGAAAATTAAAGACAAATTAAAACATGCAATTGACACCAAACTTAAATTTTGACACAAGACTCAAACAAGAAACACAAATTTTTTTTGGTTTTATGATTTTATTAAATTTTTTTGTATAATTTTTTCGAAAATATTTTGGAAAAAGAAAATAAAGAAATTCAAAATTTTTAAAAAGAATTCCAGGATTCGTGCAATGTTAGTCTAAAGCTTCGGTCCAAAAGAATTAGACATGGCCAAATGGCCAGCCAAGCTTTAGCATACAAATACAGACATGTCCTTTCTACAATAGAAAGTGGAAACCTTGGTCCAAAAGATTAGACATGGCTTCACAGCCAGCTAGGCTTCAACATATCTTAAGAAACTCTAGAATTCATTCTTAAAAATTCTGAAGAACAATTTTTTTTTGAAAATAAAATTAAAAAGGTTAAACATAAAATAAAATTACCTAATCTAAGCGACAAGATGAACCGTTAGTTGTCCAAACTCGAACAATCCCCGGCAACGGCGCCAAAAACTTGGTGTACGAAATTGTGATTCACACTTTTTACAACTCTGCACAACTAACCAGCAAGTGCACTGGGTCGTCCAAGTAATACCTTACGTGAGTAAGGGTCGATCCCACGGAGATTGTCGGCTTGAAGCAAACTATGGTCATCTTGTAAATCTCAGTCAAGCAGATTCAAATGGTTCTGGGGTTTTGATAATTAAAAGAAAAATAAAACATAAAATAAGATAAAGATACTTATGTGATTCATTGGTGGGAGTTTCAGATAAGCGTTTGGAGATGCTTTGTTGCTTCTAAACCTTTGCTTTCCTATTGCCTTCTTCCAATCATGCGTGCTCCCTTCCATGGCAAGCTGTATGATCCTCTTGGATGAAAAATACCAGGTACGATCTCTGCACGGCTAATCAACTGTCGGATTTCTCGTCTCGGATGAAAGATACCAAGTACAGCTACCGCAGACTAATCATCTGTCGGTTCCTGCTAGCGTTGGAATAGGACCCTTGTCCTTTTGCACATTGTCACTGTGCCCAACATTCGCAAGTTTGAAGCTCGTCACAGTCATCCCTTCCCAGATCCTACTCGAAATACCACAGACAAGGTTTAGACTTTCTGGATCTCTAGAATGGCTGCCAATTGGTTCTAGCCTATACCACGAAGATCCTAATCTCACAGACTCGGTCCGTGTATTAGAGACTCAAGAGAATATACTCCAGCTGTCGTCCAATGACTACGTTGAACATCATGTAGACCGCTTGTGGTTGTCAGGCACGCGGATCTTGGCTAAGCGGGTAATGAAGATTGGGTGATTGTCACGGGTCACCCCCTTCATTCTGACTTAACTGAATTAAGTACGAGAGTATATCTTGGAGAAGAAGTAGGCGTGAATTGAAAAAAAATAATAGTACTTGCATTAATTCATGAAGAACAGCAGAGCTCCACACCTTAATCTATGAGGTGTAGAAACTCCACCGTAGAAAATACATAAGTAAAAATAGTCTAGGCATGGCCGAATGGCAAGCCTCCAAGTCCAAGTCTCATATCTAAAATGATCAAAAGATGATCAAAAGATATGAATACAATAGTAAAAAGTGTTATTTATACTAAACTAGTAACTTAGATTTACAGAAAATGAGTAACTAAGTGTAGATAGTGCAGAAATCCACTTCCGACGCCCACTTGGTGTGTGCTTGGGCTGAGCATTGAAGCTTTCACGTGCATAGGCCACTCTTGGAGTTAAACGCCAGCTTGGGTGCCAGTTTGGGCGTTTAACTCCAATTCTGGTGCTAGTTCTGGCATTTTACGCCAGAAAGTTTTAGGCTGGCTTTTAGCGCCGGTTTGGGCCATCAAATCTCGAGCAAAGTATAAACTATTATATATTGCTGGAAAACCCAAGATGTCTACTTTCCAACGCAATTGAGAGCACACCAATTGGGCTTCTGTAGCTCTAGAAAATCGACTTGGAGTGCAAGAGGGTCAGAATCCAACAGCATCTGCAGTCCTTTTTCAGCCTCTAAATCAGATTTTTGCTCAGGTCCCTCAATTTCAGCTAGAAAATATCTGAAATCACAGAAAAATACACAAACTTATAGTAAAGTCTAGAAATGTGATTTTTGAATAAAAACTAATAAAAATATAATAAAAAGTAACTAAAACATACTAAAAACTATGTAAATACAATGCCAAAAGGGTATAAATCCCCTCATCATCGCCCTAAGCAAGTTCTGTTAAATACAGCACGTGACGCTCATTACGCGTAGGCGTCAGCCACGCATACGCGTCAGCCACGCATACGCGTCTGGTGTGCGAAATCGTGATCATTACATTTCTTGGTAACGGCGCTAAAAACTCAATACGTACGTTCATGATCTTATATCTGTTTCACAACTTCGTACAACTAACCAGCAAGTGCACTGGGTCGTTCAAGTAATAAACCTTACGTGAGTAAGGGTCAATCCCACGGAGATTGTCGGCTTGAAGCAAGCTATGGTCACCTTGTAAATCTCAGTCAGGCGGATTAAATTGTATTAAGAAATTATAGTGGATGAAAATAAATAAAATATAAAATAGGATAGTGGTACTTATGTAATTCATTGGTGAGAATTTCAGATAAGCGTATAGAGATGCTTTCGTCCCTCTGAACCTCTGCTTTCCTACTGTCTTCATCCAATCCTTCCTACTCCTTTCCATGGCAAGCTGTATGTTGGGCATCACCGTTGTCAATGGCTACTTCCCGTCCTCTCAGTGAAAATGGTCCAAGATGCTCTGTCACGGCACGACTATTCATCTGTCGGTTCTCGATCATACTGGAATAGGATCCATTGATCCTTTTGCGTCTGTCACTACGCCCAGCACTCGCGAGTTTGAAGCTCGTCACAGCCATCCCTTCCCAGATCCTACTCGGAATACCACAGACAAGGTTTAGACTTTCCAGATCTCAGAAATGGCCATCCATGGGTTCTAACTTATACCATGAAGACACTAATAACTTGGACTCGGTCCCCTGTATTAGATATCCAAGAGATATCCATTCAATCTAAGGTAGAACGGAAGTGGTTGTCAGGCACGCGTTCATAAGTTGAGAATGATGATAATTGTCACGATCATCACATCCATCATATTGAAGTGCGAATGAATATCTTAAAAGCGGAATAAGTTGAATTGAGTAGAAAAACAGTAGTACTTTGCATTAATTTTTGAGGAACAGCAGAGCTCCAAATACATAAGTGATGAAGGACATGGCCGAATGGCCAGCCCCCAAACGTGATCTAAAGATCAAAAGATAATCCAAAGATGAAAATACAATAGTAAAAAGTCCTATTTATACTAGACTAGCTACTAGGGTTTACAGAAGTAAGTAATTGATGTAGAAATCCACTTCCGAGGCCCACTTGGTGTGTGCTTGGGCTGAGCATGAAGCTTTCACGTGGAGAGGTCATTCTTGGAGTTGAACACCAGTTTGTAACGTGTTTCTGGTGTTGAACTCCACTTTGCAACTTGTTTCTGGCGCTGAACGCCAGACTGCAACATGGAACTGGCGTTTAACGCCAGTTTGTGTCATCTAAACTCGGGCAAAGTATGGACTATTATATATTGCTGGAAAGCCCTGGATGTCTACTTTCCAACTCAATTGGAAGCGCGCCATTTGGAGTTCTGTAGCTCCAGAAACTCCACTTTGAGTGCAGAGAGGTCAGAATCCAATAACATCTGCAGTCCTTCTTCAACCTCTGAATCTGATTTTTGCTCAGGTCCCTCAATTTCAGCCAGAAAATACCTGAAATCACAGAAAAACACACAAACTCATAGTAAAGTCCAGAAATGTGAATTTTAATTAAAAACTAATAAAAATAGACTAAAAACTAACCAACTTATACTGAAAACTATGTAAAAACAATGCCAAAAAGTGTATAAATTATCCGCTCATCACAACACCAAACTTAAATTGTTGCTTGTCCCCAAGCAACTGAAAATCAAATAGGATAAAAAGAAGAGAATATACTATAAATTCCAAAATATCAATGAAACATAGCTCCAATCAGATGAGCGGGACTTGTAGCTTTTTGCCTCTTAAATAGTTTTGGCATCTCGCTTTATCCATTGAGGTTCAGAATGATTGGCATCTATAGGAACTCAGAGTTCAGATAGTGTTATTGATTCTCCTAGTTCAGTATGTTGATTCTTGAACACAGCTACTTTATGAGTCTTGGCCGTGGCCCTAAGCACTTTGTTTTTCAGTTTTACCACCGGATACATAAATGCCACAGACACATAACTGGGTGAACCTTTTCAGATTGTGACTCAGCTTTGCTAGAGTCCCCAATTAAAGGTGTCCAGGGTTCTTAAGCACACTCTTCTTTTTGCTTTGGACCTCGACTTTAACCGCTCAGTCTCAAGTTTTCACTTGACACCTTCACGCCACAAGCACATGGTTAGGGACAGCTTGGTTTAGCCGCTTAGGCCAGGATTTTATTCCTTTAGGCCCTCCTATCTACTGATGCTCAAAGCCTTAGATCCTTTTTATTACCCTTACCTTTTGGTTTTAAGGGATATTGGCTTTTTGCTCTTGCCTTTTGGTTTTAAGAGATTTTGGCTTTTTCTGCTTGCTTTTTCTTTTTCTCTCTTTTTTTTCGCTATTTTATTTTATTTTTTTCGCAAACTTTTGTATTCACTGCTTTTTCTTGCTTCAAGAATCATTTTTATGATTTTTCAGATTATCAAATAACATTTCTCCTTTTCATCATTCTTTCAAGAGCCAACATATTTAACATTCATAAACAACAACTTCAAAAGACATATGCATTGTTCAAGCATACATTCAGAAATAAAAAGTATTGCCACCACATCAAAATAATTAAACTAGTTTCAAGGATGAATTCAAAACCATGTACTTCTTGTTCTTTTGTAATTAAAACATTTTTCATTTAAGAGAGGTGATGGATTCATATTCACTACTTTAAGGCATAGACACTTAGGCACTAATGATCATGTAATAAAGACACAAACATAGATAAAACATAAAGCTCAAAAATCGAAAAACAACAGGAAAATAAATAAACAAGGAGATTAAGGAATGAGTCCACCTTAGTGAGGGTGGTGTCTTCCTCTTCTTGAAGAACCAATGGTGCTTTTGAGCTCCTCTATGTCTCTTCCTTGTCTTTCTTGCTCCTCTCTCATAGCTCTTTGATCTTCTCTAATTTCATGGAGGATGATAGAGTGCTCTTGGTGCTCCACCCTTAGTTGTCCCATGTTGGAACTTAATTCTCCTAGGAAAGTGTTGATTTGTTCCCAATAATTCTTGCCAAATTAGAGGACTTGTCAGCCACCTTGTAGAGTTCTTGAGGTATAATCTCATAAACTTCCACCTCTTCTCCAATCATGATACTATGAATCATGATGGCCCGGTCTACAGTAACTTCCGACCGGTTGCAAGTAGGAATGATTGAGCGTTGAATGAACTCCAACCATTCTCTAGCTACTGGTTTGAGGTCAAGCCTTCTTAGTTGAACCGGCTTGCCTTTTGAGTCAATTTTCCATTGAGCTCCTTCCACACATATGTCCATGAGGACTTGGTCTAACCTTTGATCAAAGTTGACCCTTCTTGTGTAGGGGCGTGCGTTCTCTTCCATCATTGGCAAGTTGAACGCCAGCCTTACATTTTCCGGACTGAAATCTAAGTATTTTCCCCGAACCATGGTAAGCCAATGCTTTGGATTCGGGTTCACACTTTGATCATAGTTCCTTGTGATCCATGCGTTTGCGTAGAACTCTTGAACCATTAGGATCCCGACTTGTTGAATGGGGTTGGTAAGAACTTTCCAACCTCTTCTTTGGATTTCAAGACGGATCTCCGGATACTCATTCTTTTTGAGTTTGAAAGGAACCTCAGGGATCACTTTCTTCTTGGCCACAATTTCATGGAAGTGGTCTTGATGGACCTTAGAGATGAATCTCTCCATCTCCCATGACTCAGAGGTGGAAGCAATTGCCTTCCCTTTCCTCTTTCTAGAGGTTTCTCTGGCCTTAGGTGCCATGAATGGTTATGGAAAAATAAAAAGCTATGCTTTTACCACACCAAACTTAAAATGGTTGCTCGTCCCTGAGTAAAAAGAAGAAAGAAAGAAGTAGAAGAAGAAGAAAAATAGAGGAGATGGAGGGAGAAGGTGAATTCGGCCAAGGGGTGAAGAGAAGGTTGTATTGTGTGAAAAGGAGAGAAGAAATGAGGGGTTTATATAGGAGTGGGGAGGGGTTAGGATTCGGCCATTTAGGGTGGGTTTGGGAAGGAAATTATTTTGAATTTAAAGGTAGGTGGGGTTTTTGGGGAAGAGAGGATGGATGTGAGTGGTGAAGAGGTGATGGGAAAGAGTGATTGAGTTGATTGGTGAGGGGTATTTGGGGAAGAGAGTTATGAAAAGGTGTGAAGAGGAGAGAAGAAGTAGGTGGGGATCCTGTGGGGTCCACAGATCCTAAGGAGATCCTGTGGGATCCACAGATCCAGTGGGCCAAGGACTTTAATCATCCCTGCTCCAATTAGGCGTGTAAATGCCCTTTGTAGGCAATCCTGGCATTTAACGCCAGATTCCAGCATGTTTCTGGCGTTAAACGCCACTTCCATGCTTGTTTTGGGCGTTCAACGCCAGTCTGCAGCATGTTTCTGGCATTGAATGCCAGTTTTCCTTTGGGGTGCATTCCTGGTGTTTAAACGCTAGAATGCTGCTTGTTTCAGGCGTTTAACGCCAGTTTCATGCTCTGTTCTGGCGTTAAAGGCCAGCCAGATGCTCCTTACTGGCGTTTAAACGCCAGTAAGCCCTTCCTCCAGGGTGTTCTGTTTTCAATGCTATTTTTCATTCTGTTTTTGAATTTTTTTTGTAGTTTTTGTGACTCCACATAATCATCAACCTAGTAAATCATGAGATAACAAAGAGAAAATAAAATAAAATATATTAAATAACATTGGGTTGCCTCCCAACAAGTGCTTCTTTAATGTCAATAGCTTGACAGTGGGCTCTCACTGAGCCACACAGGTGATCAGGTCAATTTTATAGATTCCCAACACCAAACTTAGAGTTTGGATGTGGGGATTCAACACCAAACTTAGAGTTTGGCTGAGGCCTCCCAACACCAAACTTAGAGTTTGATTGTGGGGGCTTTATTTGACTCTGTACTGAGAGAAGCCTTTCATGCTTCCTCTCCATGGTTACAGAAGGAGGACCTTGAGTTTTAAACACAAGGTAGTCCTCATTCAGTTGAAGGACCAACTATCCTCTGTCCACATCAATCACAGCTCTTGCTGTGGCTAGGAAGGGTCTTCCAAGGATGATAGATTCATCCTCTTCCTTCCCAGTGTCTAGGATTATGAAATCAGCAGGCATGTAAAGGTCTTCAACCTTTACTAACATGTCCTCTACTAGTCCATAAGCCTATTTTCTTGAGTTGTCTGCCATCTCTAGTGAGATTCTGGCAGCTTGCACCTCAAAGATTCCCAGTTTCTCCATTACAGAGAGTGGCATGAGGTTTATCCCTGACCCAAGGTCACATAGAGCCTTCTCAAAGGTCATGGTGCCTATGGTACAAGGTATTAAGAACTTTCCAGGATCTTGTTTCTTCTGAGGTAATGTCAGTTGATCCAGATCACTCAGTTCATTGATGAGCAAGGGAGGTTCATCTTCCCAAGTCTCATTACCAAATAATTTGGCATTTAGCTTCATGATTGCACCAAGGTACTTGGCAACTTGCTCTTCAGTAACATCCTCATTCTCTTCAGAAGAAGAATATTCATCAGAGCTCATGAATGGCATAAGGAGGTTTAATGGAATCTCTATGGTCTCCAGATGAGCCTCAAAGTCCTTTGGTTCCTCAGAGGGAAGCTCCTTATTGATCTCTGGACGTCCCAGGAGGTATTCCTCACTGGGATTCACGTCCTCTCCCTCCCTTACAGGTTCAGCCATGGTAATTAGTTCAATGGCCTTGCACTCTCCTTTTGGATTCTCTTCTGTATTGCTTGGGAGAGTACTAGGAGGGATTTCAATGATCCTTTTACTCAGCTGGCCCACTTGTGCTTCCAGATTTCTAATGGAGGACCTTGTTTCATTCATGAAACTTAAAGTGGCTTTAGATAGATCAGAGACTATATTTGCTAAGCTAGATGGATTCTGCTAAGAACTCTCTGTCTGTTGCTGAGTGGATGATGAAAAAGGCTTGCTATTGCTAAAACTGTTTCTTTCACCATTATTAAAGCCTTGTTGAGGCTTTTGATCCTTCCATGAGAGATTTGGATGATTTCTCCATGAAGGATTATAGGTGTTTCCATAGGGTTCACCCATGTAATTCACTTCTGCTATTACAGGGTTCTCAGGATCATAAGCTTCTTCTTTAGAAGATGCCTCTTGAGTACTGTTGGATGCAGCTTGCATTCCATTCAGACTTTGAGAAATCATTTTGACGTGTTGAGTCAATATTTTATTCTGAGCTAATATGGCATTTAGAGTATCAATTTCAAGAACTCCCTTTTAAACTGGCGTTCCATTATTCACAAGATTCCTTTCAGAAGTGTATATGAACTGGTTATTTACAACCATGTCAATGAGTTCTTGAGCTTCTGCAGGTGTTTTCTTTAGGTGAATGGATCCACCTGCAGAATGGTCCAGTGACATCTTTGATAGCTCAGACAGACCATCATAGAATATATCCAGGATGGTCCATTCTGAAAGCATGTCAGAAGGACACCTTTTGGTCAGTTCCTTGTATCTCTCCCAAGCTTCATAGAGGGATTCACCTTCTTTCTGTCTGAAGGTTTGAACATCCACTCTAAGCTTACTAAGCTTTTGAGGAGGAAAGAACTTGGCTAAGAAAGCTGTGACCAGCTTATCCCAAGAGTTCAGGCTATCTTTAGGTTGAGAGTCCAACCACACTCTAGCTCTGTCTCTTACAGCAAACGGGAAAAGCATAAGCCTGTAGACCTCGGGATCAATCCCATTGGTCTTAACAGTATCACAGATCTGCAGGAATTCAGTTAAGAACTGAAAAGGATCTTCAGATGGAAGTCCATGAAACTTGCAGTTCTGCTGCATCAGAGAAACTAATTGAGGTTTCAGCTCAAAGTTGTTTGCTCCAATGGCAGGGATGGAGATGCTTCTTACATGTAAATTGGAATTAAGTGCAGTAAAGTCACCAAGCATCCTCCTTGCATTATTATTATTTTCGGCTGCCATATCCTCTTCCTGTTCGAAAATTTCTATAAGGTTGTCTCTGGATTGTTGTATTTTAGCTTCTCTTAGTTTCCTTTTTAGAGTCCTTTCAGGTTCAGGATCAGCTTCAACAAGAATGTTCTTATCCTTGTTCCTGCTCATATGACAAAGAAGGAAATAACAAAGAAAAAATGGAATCTTCTATGTCACAGTATAGAGATTCTTCTATGTGAGTAGAAGAAAAGAAATTCGAACACCAGGAGGAAGAGAGGGTTCGAATTTTTAGATGAAGAGAAGTGTTAGTAAATAAATAAAATAATTAGAAAGAGATGAGGGGAAGAGAATTTCGAAAATTAAATAAAAATAAAAGAAAAATATTTTTGTTTTTAATTAAAATTAGAATTAAAATTTGAAAATTAAAAAGAAAAATGAAATTAAATTAAATTTAAAACAATTAATTAATTAAAAAGGAATTTTGAAAAAGAAGAGGTGATTTTCGAAAATTAGAGATAGAGAGTTAGTTAGGTAGTTTTGAAAAAGATATGATTGAAACAAAAAGATAGGATTGGTTTGAAAAAGATTTGAAAATTAAATTTTGAAAAGATAGGAAGTTAGAAAAGAAGTTAGAAAAGATTTTGAAATTGATTTTGAAAAAGATATAATTGAAACTTAATTTGAAAAAGATTTGAAAAAGAAATTTAAAAAGATTTGATTTTGAAATCAAAGTTGATTACTTGACTAACAAGAAACTAAAAAGATATGATTCTATAGTTTAAAGGTTGAATCTTTCTTACTAGGCAAGTAACAAACTAGAAATTTTTGAATCAATCATATTAGTTATTAGCATTAATTTCGAAAATATGAAATAAAAATAAGAAAAAGATTTTGAAAATAAAATTTGAAAATTTCGAAATTTATAAAAGAAAAATGAGAAAGATTTGAATTTTTTTGAAAAGATTTGAAAAAGATAGAATTTTTAAATTGAAAATTTGATTTGACTCATAAGAAACAACTAAATTTTAAAAAGTTTTGAAAAAGTCAACTCAAATTTTCGAATTTGATGAGAAGAAAAAGGGAAAGATATTTTTTTTTATTTTTGAATTTTTAATGATGAAAGAGAAAAACATCAAAAAGACTCAAAACTTGAAAATTATGAATCAAAACAAGAAAAATATGCAAGAACACTTTGAATACAAAGATGAACACCAAGAACACTTTGAATGTCAAAATGAACATCAAGAACTTATTTTTGAAAAATTTTCAAGAAAAGAAAACATGCAAGACACCAAACTTAAAAATTCTTATTCTTTAGACATTAATGATTCAAGAATGCATATGAAAAACAAGAAAAGACACAAAACAAGAAAATATGAAGATCAAACAAGAAGACTGGCCAAGAACAACTTGAAGATCATGAAGAATGCAATGCATGAAATTTTCGAAAATATATTTTTTTTAGAAAATTAAAAAGATGCAATTGACACCAAACTTAAAACTTGACTCTAGACTCAAACAAGAAACACAAAAATATTTTTGATTTTTATGATTTTATAAATTTTTTTTTGGATTTTTCGAAAATAAGAATAATAAAAACAAAAAGGTTAAAATTAAAATAAAGTTACCTAATCTGAGCAACAAGATGAACCGTCAGTTGTCCAAACTCGAACAATCCCCGGCAACGGCGCCAAAAACTTGGTGTGCGAAATCGTGATCATTCCATTTCTTGGTAACAGCGCTAAAAACTCAATACGCACGTTCATGATCTTATATCTGTTTCACAACTTCGTACAACTAACCAGCAAGTGCACTGGGTCGTCCAAGTAATAAACCTTACGTGAGTAAGGGTCGATCCCACGAAGATTGTCGGCTTGAAGCAAGCTATGGTTACCTTGTAAATCTCAGTCAGGCGGATTAAATTGTATTAAGAAATTATAGTGGATGAAAATAAATAAAATATAAAATAGGATAGTGGTACTTATGTAATTCATTGGTGAGAATTTCAAATAAGCGTATAGAGATGCTTTCGTCCCTCTGAACCTCTGCTTTCCTACTGTCTTCATCCAATCCTTCCTACTCCTTTCCATGGCAAGCTGTATGTTGGGCATCACCATTGTCAATGGCTACTTCCCGTCCTCTCAGTGAAAATGGTCCAAGATGCTCTGTCACGACGGCTATTCATCTGTCGGTTCTCGATCAAACTGGAATAGAATCCATTGATCCTTTTGCGTCTGTCACTACGCCCTGCACTCGCGAGTTTGAAGCTCGTCACAGCCATCCCTTCCCAGATCCTACTCGGAATACCACAGACAAGGTTTAGACTTTTCGGATCTCAGGAATGGCCATCCATGGGTTCTAACTTATACCACGAAGACACTAATAACTTGGACTCGGTCCCCTGTATTAGATATCCAAGAGATATCCATTCAATCTAAGGTAAAACGGAAGTGGTTGTTAGGCACGCGTTCATAAGTTGAGAATGATGATGATTGTCACGATCATCACATCCATCATATTGAAGTGCGAATGAATATCTTAGAAGCGGAATAAGTTGAATTGAGTAGAAAAACAGTAGTACTTTGCATTAATATTTGAGGAACAGCAGAGCTCCACACCTTAATCTATGGTGTGTAGAAACTCTACCGTTGAAAATACATAAGTGATGAAGGTTCAGACATGGCCGAATGGCCAGCCCCCAAACATGATCTAAAGATCAAAAGATAATCCAAAGATGAAAATACAATAGTAAAAAGTCCTATTTATACTAGACTAGCTACTAGGGTTTACAGAAGTAAGTAATTAATGTAGAAATCCACTTCCGGGGTCCACCTGGTGTGTGCTTGGGCTGAGCATGAAGCTTTCACGTGGAGAGGTCATTCTTGGAGTTGAACGCCAGTTTGTAACGTGTTTCTGGCATTGAACTCCACTTTGCAACTTGTTTCTGGCGCTGAACGCCAGACTGCAACATGGAATTGGCGTTCAATGCCAGTTTGCATCATCTAAACTCAGGCAAAGTATGGACTATTATATATTTCTGAAAATCCCTGGATGTCTACTTTCCAACACAATTAGAAGCGCGCCATTTGGAGTTCTGTAGCTCCAGAAAATCCACTTTGAGTGCAGGGAGGTCAGAATCCAACAGCATCTGCAGTCCTTCTTCAACCTCTGAATCTGATTTTTGCTCAGGTCCCTCAATTTCAGCCAGAAAATACCTGAAATCATAGAAAAACATACAAACTCATAATAAAGTCCAGAAATGTGAATTTTAAATAAAAACTAATAAAAATAGACTAAAAACTAACTAAATCATACTGAAAACTATGTAAAAATAATGCCAAAAAGCATATAAATTATCCGCTCATCAGCGTCGCTGAACCTTGCTCCTGGCCACGCGTACGCGTCATCCACGCGTGCGCATCGCTACCAGATTTTGAAATCCTTAATTCCTTATGTTCCTTCCACTTTTGCATGTTTCTTTTCAATCCTCTAAGCCATTTTTGCCCTATAAAACCTGAAAATACTTAACACACATATCACATCATCGAATGATAATAAGAGAGGATTAAAATTAGCAATTTTAAGGCCTAGAAAGCATGTTTTTAATTATAGCACGATATTAAGAAGGAAACTTAAAAACATGCAATTTACATGAATAAGTGTGAGAATAGTTGACAAAACCCACTCAATTCATTCCAAAATATATCATAAAATAGTGGTGTCAAATCTCCCGACACTTAAACATTAGCATGTCCTCATGCTAAGCTCAATGGAAACAAAAGAGTGAAGGAAAAATGGTGAGACTTATGCAATGCAATTTATCTATAAGAATGCAACTACGTGCTAAATGCTTTTACCTACTTGGTTAAAAGTAAAAAAATTCTCCAAGGATAAACATAAACTAGATTCCACTAATTCAAATCTCAAAATAAAGTACAAGTAGACTTGCAAGAAGAAAGCTCATGAAAGTCGGGAACAAAGAATCGAGCATCGAACCCTCTCCGGAAGTGTATACGCTCGAATCACTCTAGTGTTTGAGGGTCGATTCTCACGGCTCTCTACTAATCTTGCTTTCTAAGGCTTGCTCTTCTTCTACCAATCAACAATATTTAATACACAAATACACATATCAAGAGGTCTTTTCAAGGGTTATAATGGGGTTAGGGTCAAGGTAGGAATGTATTTGGTTAAGTGGACTAAAATCCGAATCCTTGATTAACCTAAACTTCCCACCTAACCTAAGACATTCCATGTTATCACAATGCAAAGCCTAGCTACCCATTGACTATTTTTCCACAAATTCATGCACCTTGGTATCTTTCGAGTACAAATCATATGCATTCGTTCACTTATTAGCTTTGGGGCATTTTGTCCCCTTTTTATTGCTTTCTCTTTTTATTTTTTTTTCCCGTCCTTATTATTTATTTTTGTTTTTTTCTTTTATTTATTTATTTTTATTTTTTTCAGTGAGTTAATGCATATGATTAATGTGCTGGATGCATGAACAAGTGCCCAAACTATTTTCACATTTTTATATAATAATAAAAAATACCTAATTCCCTAACCAGGTATTTCCCAAACCCAAATTCCCTACACTTAGTTCATATGCACTCTCACTAGTCTAAGCTAACCAAGGATTCAAATTAGGGACATTTATTTTTTTCCGCTTAGAGTTAATGATGTACTAAAATAAGGAATAAATGGGATAAAATAGGCTCAACATTGGGTTGCAAAGGGTAATGATAGGGTAAGACCATATGGGTATGTGAGCTATAGTAAAACAAGGCCTCAATCACGTAAGTGCATGCATACATCAAACAATAGAAATATAGAATCAAGCAAGACAAAGATCACAAATTTAGAGAGAACAACACACACAAAAATAAAACATTGGTTGATAAGATGCAACTAATCAAATAGGTTCAAAATCTCACTGGTTTTGTGTGTTTGAGCTCTAAAACCATGTTCCTTATATAAATTCCTTCAAGCAATGTTCAACAAAAAAATTTTTCAAATTAGTAAAATGCTTTAAAGCAGTGTCTTGTAAAAGAAATTATCACTTCAACCAAGTAGTACCTAAATGCAAGCAACTAACTACTCATGCAAGTTATCCTATGTAACACAAGAAAATTAAAGTATTGGTGTTGAGAGAGAGTTGTTACCTTCGAGAGTCAGTTACCGACCTCCCCACACTTAATGCTCAACACGGTCCTCCATGCCATCAGTGATCTGCCAGGTGGGTCTGGGATCCTCCATGTCCATATCTTGATCGCTCACCTTGCCATCAATGGAAGTAGAGTCCGAGGTGTTGGCTTCCTCCATAGGTGGGTTAGAACACCCAATGAGCTCTTTCAAGTAGTTATAGCGGCGCTTGTTGCGTCACTCCATCTGCTCAATTCTCTGGCCTTGCCGGTCTACCTTCTCGATGAGCTCAGGTAATAACTGGTGGGTGGAAAGTGGTGGTGCATATGGTGTCGATGATGGTGGAGCAGAGGATGAAGGGGCATCGAAGGATGGGTCTTCATCCAGGCTCACAGGTGGCACTGGAGGCCTGATATATTTCCCATTCGGGACAAATTCGTCATCCCTAAGAATCATGGTCTTCACATCCCCGGCCTGAAAGAGTAGGAGATGTTGGTATATTATTTTTAACTGCATAAAAATAAAGGAAATAAATAAATAGGTTAATTAGAGCTCAGAAGTCGTGTAAACTGTGAAAAGAGGGATAAGAATGAGGTAAAGGATTGGAGTTGCTTAGTCTTTCTGAATTAATTCTGGTAGTACTATTTCCTTTGCTTGTGAGTGATTTTTTCAATGGCAAGCTGTATGTGATTGGCACTAGTTTAAGCAGCTACCAATACTCCTCCAGATCTGAAACCCAGGTTTAGTGCGGATCCATTTTGATTGAGGGTGAAGCTCGTACAATTCATTCTCCTTAATGATCCTACTCAAAACACCACAGACAAGGTCGGATCTTCCAGATCAGAGAATGCTGCACCTTGGGTTCTAGCCTCTACGATAGAGACCCTAATCTCCTCGAAAATCGGCTGAACTGATGTTTCGAGAAGTCCCCAACGAAATCGTGGATTACCGTCTGAGAGACGTATATTCAAGCTGGTGGTTCATCATTGTCCGATGAAAGACGCACTCTGAACCCATGTAGAATGTGATAACCTTATGCCAGTTCAACACATTCATATTGATGAAGAACGAATATACATCTTAGAATTAATCAAACACGGATCGAAGAGAAACAGTAATACTTTTATTAATTCATAGGACTCAGCAGGGCTCCTCCCCTCAACCTAGGAGATTTAGAAACTCATGCTGATGGTCAAATGTGTATGATGATAAAAGTGATGTAAAGTTGTTAAAAAATGTTTGAATAATATGAATAAAATCCCTTAAATACTAAACAATGACTAGTAAAGGTAAAATAGTATTTTCAGTGCTAAAATCCACTTTCGGGGCCTATTTGGTGAGTGTTTGGGCTGAGCTTTGATGAGATCCACGTGCTATGAGATCTTTTGGGCGTGGAATGCCAGCAAGGGGGTTCTCTTTGGGCGTTTGGATGCCAGGTTCTGTTCCTTGGGCGCTGGATGCCAGAAAGGGGGCAGGAAGTTGGCGTTGGACGCCAGTTTTGGGCCTTCTAGTCCGAAACAAAGTATGAACTATTATACATTTCTGAAAATCTCTAGAAGTAAGCTTTCTATAGCCGTTGACTACGCTCAATTTGGACTTCTGTAGCTCGAAAAAATATCTTCCGAGTGCAAAGAGGTCAGATCTGGACAGCATCTGCAGTGCTTTCTCTGTCTCTGAATCAGACTTTTGCTCCAACTCCTTAATTTCAAGCAGAAAATACCTGAAATGGTACAAAAATATGCAAACTCAAAGTAGAATCTAAAAATGTGAATTTAACACTAAAACCTATAAAAATTAATAAAAACTGAATAAAACATATTAAAAACTACATGAAAACTATGCCAAAAAGCGGATAAAATATCCGCTCATCACAACACCAAAATTAAATTGTTACTTTTTCCCAAGAAACTAAAAATAAAATAGGATGAATAGAAGATTAGGATGCAATAAATCTCTGAGTTTCCAATGAAGCTCAGTTTCAATTAGATGAGCGGGACTTAGTAGCTTTTTGCTTCTGAATAGTCTTAGCATCTCACTATCCATTGAAAATAAGAATGGCTGGCATCTTTAGGAACTTAGAATCTAGATGATATTATTGATTCTCCTAGTTCAACACTTTTTGATTCTTGAACACAGCTTTCAGAGTCTTGACCCTGACACTAAGCACCTTGTTTTTTCTAGTAGGGGTGAGCACAGGTCGGTTTAATTCGGATTCAAGGTAAAATTAGAACCGAACCGATCAAAATATAATTGGTTTGGTTTGATTTGGATTTGCATTTTTTGGTGTATGTACCCAAACCAAACCAAACCGATTAACAACGGATTGGTTTGGTTCGGGTAATTGGGTACCCGATGACTTTGAAATTCATAAAAAAACCAATTTTTTATCTTAAAAATTCAACAAGTACAATAAACATGTAACATCAATATAGATAATCTAAAGATGTTAAACACCAAATACATTAAAAGCTAAACTTATTAAAATCCAAACATATTAATAGTGAATAATCTCATTAAAAGCCACTAAAAGCCATATATATATTTTTTTTATTTAATTAATATATAATCGGGTTCACGGGTTGATTCGGGTTTCGCATCCCCAGAATCGATACCCGAACCAATCACTAACTAAGGCTATTGGTTTGGTTCGGGTTGGATCTGATTACCCGTTGATTCCAGAACCAATTTAATTGGTTCAGTTTGGGTTCGGACAGGTAATCGAGTACCCGCTACTTGTGCTAACCCCTATTTTCCAATATTACCACTGGATATAATAATGCCACAGACACTTTAACTAGGTAAACCTTTTCAAATTGTGACTCAGCTTTGCTAGAGTCCCCAGATAGAGGTGTCCAGAGTTCTTAGGCACACTCTTTTTGCTTTGGACCACGACTTTAACCGCTCAGTCTCAAGTTTTTTTCACTTGACACCTTCATGCTACAAGCACATGGTTAGGGACAGCTTGATTTAGCCGCTTAGGCCAGGATTTTATTCTTTAGGCCCTCCTATCCACTGATGCTCAAAGACTTGGGACCCTTTTACCCTTACCTTTTGGTTTAAAGGGTTATTGGATTTTTTCTCTTGCCTTTTGGTTTAAAGAGCTATTGACTTTTTTTGCTTTCTTTTTATTTTTCTCTTTCTTTCTATTTTTCGCCACTTTTTTTTTCGCATGCAAACTTTTTATTTTTCTTTTTGTTACTTTTTCTTGCTTCAAGAATCAATTTATTTAGATATTTCAGATCATCAATAATATTTTTCCTTTTTCTTCTTTCTTCCAAGAGCCAGCATCCTAAAATTTAACTTCAAATATGCACTATTTATTCATACATTTAGAAAACTAAAGCAATGTAACCACATCAAATTAATGTAACTATTCTTTATTGGAAAGCTCAAAAATTTATGCATCTTTATTTCTTCTAAAAAAATCTACTATTTTATTCATGTTCAATGATGATAAGAGGAATAATTTATAGCTAATTGAAAAAATAAAAATTAATTAATTATTACTAATACTTATGTAATCCTAAAAATTAAAAGACATAAAATAAAAATAAAAATAAAGACTTAATTACTACTAGTGATCATGCAACTCTAAATTAGGATGGAAATACGTGAGACAGGAATAGGAATACTCAGGGTTGAAACTCAACAACCTTCAGTTTGGGGGATGCTGGTTTTTTCAGGCTGTTGGACGCATGGCTCTTCAACTTGAAGGGTACTGGGCTCTTCAGGGGAAAGCTTCTGGCGCTTCAGCTCCTCCAGCTCACGGCATTGCTTCTCCTGTTCCTTGATCAATTTGCAAATCATGCTAGTTTGATCTTTCTATTCTTCTCTAAGCTGATCTAACGTGCTCTGTAAATGAATTACAGACGCCTTTAGCTATTCCCAGTACTCCATTGGAGGGATCTCTTGGGAAGGCTCAGGTTCCTTCCTCTTAGGATGATCGTCTTCTATCTTGGAGTTCTCCATCACCTGCTTGGCGATTGATTTTTCCACTGGAATAAAGTTGTCCACTTGGATCAGAACCTTAGCCTCTTGGCATAGGCGAAAGATAAGATTTGGATAAGCCAACATGGCCCTAGTAGAATCTCTGTTTGATAGCTTGTAAATCTCACGGGAGATTATTTGTTGGACTTCCACTTCATTCCCCATCATGATACAGTGAATCATCACAACTCTTGCAATATTGACTAGCGGTTACTTGTGGGGAGTATAGAACGCCCAATGAAGTCTAGCCATCCTCTAGCAACAGGCTTGAGGTTGGCTCTTTTTAGCTGGCATGGCTCCCCTTTTGTATTATCAATACATTGAGTTCCGGGCAAGCATATGTCCTCTAGGACTTGATCCAGCTTTTGGTTGGCTACAACCCTTCTGTTGTATGACTCACGGCCATCCTTTTGCAGAGGTAGTTTGAAGATCTCTCTCACCTTGTCCAGGTGAAAGTACTTGATCTTCCCTCTGACCATAGTGCGAAAAGTATGGAGGGTTGTTCGATCTTTTTTTTTGCTTATCTGTCATCCACGGATTTGCATAGAATTCCTGGATCATGTTGTATCCAATATTTAACTCAGGATTACTTAGAATCTGCTCTTGGATCTCTGGGTATTCTTCTTCTCCAAGGTTGAATCCTACTTCAGGGATTACTGGCCTTTTGCTCATTATCTTGTGATAATGTTCTTCATGCTGCTTGGTAAGGAATCGAACAGGTTTGAAAACAACTGTTGAGTTGTCTTCTTTCTTGTTCTTAGGGACAGTCTTGCCACTTTTTGGAGCTATGGGATTGAATTCTTGGTGAGAGAATAGGACTCCTGCCACACCAAACTTAAAAATTTGCTCGTCCTCGAGCAAAGAGTGAAAAAGAAAGAACTAGAAAAGAGAATAGAAGGGTGAAGAGAAGAGAGAATTCGAACGAGAGGTGGTGAGTGAGGGAGAGAGGGCACGGCACACATATATATAGGGAGGGGGAATTTTCGAAAATAATCATGAATAAAAGATAAAGATTTTTTAAAAAGATAAAAAAGATAAGTTGTTAAATTTAAAAGATAAGAAAGGATTTTAAGAGGATAGAAAAGGCATTAAAGACAAGATATGAAGTATGAAAAAGATTTGAATGTTTAATAAAAGATATGAACAAGATAAGAAAAGATTTTGAAAACAAGTTGTAAAAGATATGAAATTTTGAAAAGGATTTGAAAGAAATTTAAAAAAATATTTTAATTTGAAATTGAATTGGAAAAAGATGAGTTGAATCAAGAAAAGATGAAAAATTTGAAGTTACCTCCATGCTGCCTCACTGGCGTTAAACGCCAGAGTACCCCTCCCTTCAGGGTGTTAAATTCCTAGCCAAGACCTCCTGGCTGGCGTTTAACGCCAGGCCTGCTGTCTCCATGGGCGTTTAAGCACCCAATTGCCTACCCTTTCTGGCGTTTAAACGCCAGAAAGATCCTTACTCCAGGGTATTTTGTTTGCTGTTCTGCATCATTCTGTCTCTGTTTAGGCACTGTACATGATCACTAACATTAAAATTGATTTAAAATATAATCAAAACTAATTTAAAAAAATAATCAAAAATAGAAGTAATTATAGAATTGATAACATATAAGGAATCATTGGGTTGCCTCCCAACAAGCGCTTCTTTAGTGTCTTTAGCTGGACTTCATTGTACTTAACTTAGTAACAGTGTTGAGCCTCCTGGCTCTATATCACCTTCAAGGTAATGTTTGAACCTCTGTCCATTGACAGTGAACCTATTTTTAGGATATTTTCCTTGAAGTTCTATGTGTCCGTAAGGTGATACTCTTGTAATCACATACGGTCCATTCCAGCGAGATTTGAGTTTCCCAGGGAATAATTTGAGCCTTGAGTTGAAGAGCAGGACATTCTGTCCTGGTTCAAAGACTCTAGAAGCTATCTTACTGTCATGCCACCTTTTAGCCTTTTCCTTATAGATTTTTGCCTTTTCAAATGCATCTAAGCGGAATTCATCCAACTCATTTAGTTGGAGCAGCCGTTTCTCTCCTGATGCCTTAGTATCAAAGTTGAGGAATCTAGTATCCCAATAGGCTTTGTGTTCTAGTTCCACTGGCAAATAACAGGACTTCCCATATACTAACTGATATGGTGAAGTTCCAATGGGGGTTTTGAAAGCTATTCTGTATGCCCACAGAGCATCATCAAGCTTTCTAGCCCAATCCTTTCTAGGGTCACTTACTGTCCTCTCTAGGATTCGCTTTAGTTCTCTATTTGAGACTTCAGCTTGCCCATTTGTTTGGGAATGATACGGTATTACTACTTTATGGTGAACTCCGTAACGGCTTAAGACAGAATCCAACTGTCTGTAGCAGAAATGAGTACCTCCATCACTGATTAGTGTCCTAGGGACACCAAATCTACTGAAGATGTTCTTCTGGAGGAACTTCATTACTACTCTAGTGTCATTAGTAGGTGTTGCTATTGCTTCAACCCATTTAGACACATAATCTATTGCCACAAAGATGTAGATGTTTAAGTATGAAGGCAGAAAGGGTCCCATAAAATCTATGCCCCATATGTCAAACAACTCAATCTCTAGGATTCCTTCTTGTTGAGGCATGCTGTGACCATGAGGAAGGTTGCCAGCTCTTTGGCAACTATCACAGTTACGGACGAACTCTCTAGAATATTTAAAGAGAGTAGGCCAGTAAAAGCCACTTTGGAGTACCTTAGTGGCTGTCCGCTCACTTCCAAAGTGTCCTCCATAGTCAGAGCTATGGCAATGTCATAGAATTCTCTGTGCCTCTTCTTTAGACACATAGCGTCGGATTCTTCAGACTTGCTGTTTTTCCGTTTTCACGCGTACGCGTCATATCAAAAGTTTCCAATCTCAAAACTGAAATTTGATCGCAGACGTTGGGGGTAACGTTGGTTCACCAACATTCCCTCCAACGTTGCACACTTGTGCGTATGCACACTGCCTTGTGCGTGCGAACACTTACAATATTTCTTCTTGTGTGTACGCACACAACACTGTGCGTATGCACACAAGGCAATTCTTCCAGCTCTAGTTTCGAGATTAGTCGAGGACGTTGGGGGTAACGTTGGTTCACCAACGTTGGACGCTTGTGCGTATGCACACTGCCTTGTGCGTACACACACTAAGCAATCCAACCAGCTCCAACTTTTGATATTTATCAAGGATGTTGGGGGTAACGTTGGTTCACCAACGTTCCTTCCAACGTTGACACCCAATTTTGGATAACATTGCCAGCAACGTTGGTGAGCCAACTTTGGCCACCAACGTTGCTCTTCAAGCCCTTGGAACGTTGGTGGTAACGTTGGTGAGCCAACTTTGGCCACCAACGTTGCCTTCTCTGCTTCTTTCTCACCCTTCCTCTACTTCTCTTCACCTATCATCAACCAAACAAGTGCATCAAAGCTTTGCCATAATCACAAGATTCTTGCACCATTCATAGCATCAAGTAATTTCTTGCATAAATCTCATGAAAATACACATAATTAACCATGTTTGATTGAATCAAGGTATGCATGAAATTCTCATCCAAATACTTACTTATTGCTCAAGAAAGTGCATGAAACTATATAAAAACAAATGAAAAATGCTTATGAAACTAGCCTAAGATGCCTAGTCCTCAATAGCTCCTACTCTATGAATCCAATCTCTTCCCAACAACATGTTGAAAGTGGCTTTAGTGTGTACTACAATAAATGTTGTAGGTCTTTCGACACTTCTGACATTGACCCTTAGAGGGATTCATTCCCAAAGTAGTGGTCGACTTGCCGTTGAATCTGATCACAGACAAATTAGTTTTGATAAAATCTTTTACTGTCTTATGGAACAAAGGTAACATGCATTTTCTGGCAAAAGGTTGATAGCCGCTCCTCCATCGATCAAAATTTGATTAATCAACAACCCTTCTACCTTTGCCTTGATATGAAGGGGTCGAAGATGCCACTTAGTGATTTCATCGGGCTTCTCAAATATGCCTTCTTTGACTATGTTATTTTTAACAAACCTGTATTCGTCACGCAGAATGACATCATCACAATCTCCTTTTAAACATCCCCACAGGTTGTCAGCCCCACCCTAGAAGTCGAATGGCAACACTGACAATATTGCTACATAACCAAAACCAGTCTCCCCAAACACCACATCTAAGTCATCATCGAATCCTGAATCAAACGGCATGATTGCAGCCTCTTCATCTTCAGCCTTAACAACCGTTTCGTCTTGTATCTTTTCCTACTAGCCCGATTCGACTTCTGTCTGTTTCGACTTAGCAATAAAGTCTTTTTCTTTAGATACAACCGACAAAGCCTTTACTTCCCTGTGTTTGTCAATCGAATCTTTTTCCTTGGCTAAGTCCGGATATGGCCCTTGTTTGACCTGTACATCTTTTGTTCTCTCCAAAGGCCTCGGAATGAAGGGAGCTTTGTTTGCATTGCGTCGAGAGTGACCTCAACTGCTTCTCCTGTTCGACCCTCTCTGGGTACACCTCCCCTTTTATAACCTCCTACCTAATGGCCGTGTTCAGCTCTTGGCCCATGGAAATTATATTTTTTTGAATAGTTAAGGGCATTGTTTTGCACCCACCTATTATTAGTCACATTGGAAGGAGGCACCCTAGTGCGTGTCGAGACCCCTTGTGGTTTGCCATCAACTGTGACCACTGTACGCATCTATTTATTCACTAGAATGGTGTCGAGCTCCTAATTCTTTCCTCTGATTACTTTCTGCTTTAATCGAGCTTGCCTCAATTCCTCTTGGTTCACTATTTCCTTACTCTTTTTGTAGGAATCGAATGCTTTTGCAGCAGAGGCATCGAGAAGAGCACTGCACTGTAGACATACGGCCACATTTCCTTCTTCCTCTCTTTGCCTCAGCAAGAAATCAAGCAAATCTTTTCCAGGTTTAGGATAGATTGGCCTTTCAACTTCAAACATGTCAATCTCAAATTGACTTTTATAGTTGACTATGTCGACGGCAGCATATTAATCGGAAAGGTCATTTTCTTGATATCAGCAAAGTTTGAGGATACTTGGAACGGATTGGAATCCACCTTCATTTCTGGTTTCTTAGCGAATTTGAGTCGAGCATTCTCAATTGCCTTTTGAATCAAAATTCTGAAATGTACAAAATTATTAGTATAATATCCGAGAGTTTGATGAAATTTATAAAACTTTTTATTTTTAATTTCAGACACGGAAGGCATTCGTTTCCCTTCGGGAAGAACAAGTTGCTTATCTTTTAATAACATGTCAAATATCTGTTATGCGTTGGTCAGGTCGAAAGAATAACTTCTTTTTCCTGATAAAAGGAATTTATTTTTGGCTAGATTGAAGAATCGACACACATAAGGGGTCTGTCTTTTAATTCAGCTGCAAACGCAGTTTCATTATTCTATTCTTCTTCAGTTAGACATTCTAGAAAACAACTTTTTATTGAAAAAGGATTTTTTCTTACTCGACTCGAATTCCTCTTTTTTTTTATTTAGCTTCTCAATTTGCTGAACCTTGTCAGCTAATTGAGCCAAATCGAGGAACTGTTGATTAACTAGTTTCTTTTGAATAAAAAAATCGAGACTATTAATAGTCATTTTAACAGTTTCTGGTTCAGGAATCAGAGTGAAATATTTATTCCTCATATTCTTGAAACATATTAAATAGTCATCAATCGACTTCAACTTTTCTCTCTTAATAGTGAATAAATAAGATAAAGTAACTTTTAATTCTTCTTTAAATAATTGATCATAAAAACCTCTTTCTAATTGTACTCAACCATATATCAAGTTAGGCTATAAATTGGAGAACCAAAGTAAAAGCATTTTTTATTAAAGGTGAAGGAAAGTATCTCATTTTCAAATACTCGTTATTAGCTAACTCTCCTATTTCGACAGTATAGCGAGTAATATACTTGACAGTTAATTTTCCACTCTCTCCTGAAAACTTTGTAAGAGATTTTGGGGCTTTTACGCCCCTTGGCAATTCAGCTTGTAAGACATAATCAGGGAAATGGGGGTATAAAATAGAGCTGATTAGTTATACCTTTGTTAAGATCGACTCTATTCAATATTTGTTTGACAACTTGAGTAATATTTTGCCCATAAACTTGAGCAGCATTGTTAGCTCTGGCTTCATGTAATACCCTATTAGGATCTTCCTCCCGATTCAATATCACTAAAGGGTTGTTTACATGGGCACCTATAGGGATATTATGAGGTCGATTAAAGTTCCCTACAAGATCGTTAACACATCGAGCTACCTGTTCTATTCTTGCAGTGTTGTTTTTCAAATGGTATCTAAAATTATAGCCATATGTTATGTAAGCATATTGATTAAGTCATGATTACTATCCTCTATTTGCTATCGAAATACAGCCAAGACTCGACTGTATTTGAAGGATTAAAACTTATAGGAATTTGTCTCGATATTTCAAGGAAGACAGATTCCCTCCTAACTATGGTTGTCGAACCCCTAGACTGAGATGACATTTTCCTGGGTATCGGTATTATGTGTGGAATGTATTTGGTCTCACCACAATAGTTTGATATTGCATGGGTGTCGATCCTAAGTACAGAGGATTATTCATGGGATGCTGATAAGCATTATAATTAAAAATATTAGAATTATATCCTCTCCACATAGGATACCTAAGAGGAGGCATGAGATTATATAATAGATTGGTCTTCACATTATCACTCTCAAAATTCACTGTCACCTCCTCAGACGGTGGCGAATAATTCATTGGAAGCCCAAAAGGGGACCATGTAGTGGTGGTTGTAGTAGAAGGTTGCTTTCTTATAATCATGACTGTGGTACTATGTCAACCACCACTTACTAGTATAGAAGTAACTTGGTGCGGAATTTCTAACCCATAAACTAACCAGCAAGTAGATCGGGTCGTACCAATTAATACCTTACATGAGTAAGGGTCGATCCCACGAGGATTGATGGATCAAGCAATAATAATTGAATGATATACTTAGTCAGGCAAACAGAAAGTAATGTTTGGGCAATATAAAAGACATTAAACAATATAAAGAATATTGAATGAAGGCAAGTAAATGAGTTGGGAATAAAATATGGAGAAAACAGTTAAGGTTTCAGAGTTATCTATTTTTTCGGATTAATTTTTCTTACTAACTATTTTAATTATGTAGGATTTAATTTATGGCAAACTATATGTGACTAGACCCTAATTCCTTAGACCTTTCTAGTCTCCTCTAAAATTCATTAACTGCCAATTCCTTGGTCAATTAATTCTAATTAGAAGCTACATGATCAAATTCCAGTTTTATGCCACAAAAATTCTAATTACCCAAAAAAGTAAAAGGATTATATGTCACGTATCCCGTTAAATCTAGATAATTAAAATTTAGGAGAATATATTTTCAAACTGTTGTTCAAGTAAAGAGTTTTTCCAAGTTATACAAGAACTCAAATAGAAAGAGGGTCATACTTCCGTTCCACCCAAATTCATAAGATAAAGAGTGAAAACAATTCTTAAATTATAAATTCATACATGAATTAAAATAGAAAAAGTAATAAAATCAATCCATACAAATAGACAGAGCTCCTAACCTTAACAATGGAGGATTAGTTGCTCATGGTTCAGAGTGGAAAACTAGGATTACGAAATGTAAATTTGTATAGAATTGGAAGTCTGGAATAATGTTGAGGTGGTATCCGCCTATTTATATCTAATCCTAATTAATTTAAAATCTATCTTTAAAACTAAAATAATATCTTTTTCTATTTTTAAAATTTGAATTTAAATTAGAATTAATTATAGCAATCAGCAAATTTTCAATTGATGGATGGGGACCACTTGGCTTCACTAGGATCCACGCCTAACTTGGGCTTGACAGCATGAATTGGAGTTTAGTTGAGTGAATCTGCGCCTAACTTGGGCCTTTTAGTACGCCTAACTTGGGCTTTAGTGCGCCTAACTTGAAGTGGGCAGGACCAATCTCGCGTATTGTTGTTGTGTCTTGCGCCTAACTTGAGAAATCTCAAGTTAGGTGCAGCCTTGGCAGTGATTTTGGAGAAGAAGTATGGACTATTATATATCGTTGAAAATCTCTGGAAGTTAGCTTTCCAACGCCACTGGAATCACGTCCATTGGACCTCTGTAGCTCGTGTTATTCAGGTTTGAGTGCAGAGAGGTCAGGGTTGACAGCATCATTCGCCTTCATCTCTTCTTCTGCAGAAACTCTATCAAATCCAGCTGAATGCTACCTAAAATAAACAGAATTGCACAAGATTCAAAGTAGCATCCATATTGGCTAAAAGATAATTAATTCTTTATTAAACTCAACAATTTAGATGCAAATTCACTAGGAAAAGATAGGAAAGATGCTCACGCATCATAACTTCGACTCCTGTAGTTCTCATACTAGGCTCGCCAGCCCCTTTAGAATCTGACCCATTAGTCGAAATAGGGGCGTTATCAGACATACTTACAATCTTACCACTTTGCAATTGCATGTAAAGTCACAAGGCACTAATCTTATCCAGTGTCTTACTGGGCATGCCAATTTATTTCACTCGATTTTTGTCGATTTTGACAGGTAATTTCGGAACGAGCTTGTATCAAAATCTCATTCGGAGAGCAAATACGACTCCTCTCTTAAAAGGGTGAGCTCGACTCGGAATTTACTTAATCAGTGCCTTTATTGATTTAATCAATTGTAACGCTTCTTCAATAGATGAACTTAACGCAAACAGAAAATTTGAGAATAATATGAAATAAATGAAAAGGTCATGAGTAATTGGTGAAATTGACAATAAAATTAAAAATAATGAAAAGTACAAAGACAATAAAGAAACTAAAATAATAAAAAAAATTGAAATAAAAGATCGGTAAAAAATAATGGAAAAGGAAACAAGAAAAAATGAAAAAAAATGAAAAAAATAAGAGAAAAGTGATGACATTCAACACTTACATACACAAGCACTCCATTCTTCCATGCGTCAGTGTGACTGAAAATTTTCGTAGAGTGTTGGTGTGGCTTAACGTGGGTTGCAATGCATGCTTGTGTTAATGTCAACATTCTTATTTATAGGAAAAAAAATCCTCGACAATTATTCTTTTTTTTCCACGTTCTTTCTTCAACTTGTTCCCCAAAATTTGCACTATGTTCCCCACTTTCAGTCTGAGAGTCAAGTAAAAATCTTGGTGCTCAAGTCAAAGTAATCGCTAGTCAATCTTTTTTCCTGCATTGTCTATCTTTGACTTCGACTCTCCTTGACCTTCACGCCCCTTTCGGTTAACCTAATTCGCAGTTGAGATTTAATTTAGTCACGGAACTCATTTTACTACCAAGATTGACTATGAAATATTTTTCATTTAAAATGAGAAATAATTAAGACAATTTGATTCCATGTAATTTGAAAATTAAATGATAAATTATTTTTTGTGATATATTATTACACAGTAGATTTAATGATTCACATATTTAACATATAAAATAAATTTTTTAAAGTTTTAGAATAAGTAATTTTATAACAGAGAATTACTACCTAAGCTCATTAATAGTTAAATTTCGCTAAAGTCTTATCTATACATAATTACAAATAGCTAGATGCGAACATTCAAACTATAACTAATAACCATAATCTCTTTATTTTGCGAACATTCAAAATATAACTAATAACCATAATCTCTCTAAAATAAAAAATATGTCCAAGTTGGACAACACATTTGGCATCAAGGATACCACCAAATACACACGAATATCTTAATTGGATACTAAGCTATCCAGTTTTACAATCTAATAGTTATCGATAAATATAGGTTAGAAGGGTCATAGAAAATGATAAAAATAGATTAGATAATTCCTCAAAAGTTTAAAGCTAGCATATATTCGCCTTGACCTAGCTATGGCTTGGTCTATTACAAATAGATCATACCCAAATTTATAAATTAGTCAGATTAGTTTGTGAGATTTTCTTGAGGTTATTAAGGTTTAAATGAATATATATTAAAAAATATATTAAATTTTTAAAATTTGTTATGTTTTATTATAAATATTTTTGTATATTTTAAAATTTTTTTAAAAAATTAGATATTGTTGTAAGCATTGAATTTGGTGGATGTATTGCATCTAAATAATTTTTTTTATAAAAAATAATTTTATCATATCAAACCTAAGTCAAATTTATAAAATAATTATTTTTAGCAAAAACTGTAAGGCTTTTGAACAAATTTTAGACCAAAGTCAAACTTAATAATATGTCATCAAACTTTATATTATATCAGGTTTAGTATTTGAATTAAAAAATAACCTATAATAATAGGTTGTAGGCTAAATTTAAATCAGTTAGCTATATTGCAGAATTAATAACCTGTTGAAAATAAAGATTGAGTCATCTTAACTAATTTGTACTCCTAATATGGATATACTAAAGCTAAAAAAAAAAATTGAATAAACTATCATTTATTTGGTCATTTCAAAATATTCAATTTTGACAAAATAAGGTCTAAAAAACAATATTTTAATCTTATAAAAATGATTTAATTTGATAAATAAAAGATATTTTTTCATGAGTTTGCAAATAACCCGTGCATTCAATCTAATTTCTTTTTGAAATATTTGAAAAGTTATTTAAAAAATAAATAAAAAATTTGATTTCTAAACATTTTTTTCAATTGTTTTTAAAATATGTCATTTATGTAAAAAAAATTATCAAAAAATGCACTTATCATAAAATTATATCGAAATCTGATCTCTAAATTTCTTTTATAATTATGCCTTTATATTTGATGTAGTTTGTCAAATTGAGATCATTTTTAGAAGGCTACTTTTTTTTTTCTTCTTTCGAAAATTATTTTATTATGAATTTTTTTTATACTAAAATGGTAGATTACTGTAAAAAAGAAAAAATGGCTCTCTCACCACACTATAAATACCTACACCTACAGTCATATAGGTAGATAATTTCATGCGATTCATTTATATAGAATCTTTCACTAATTTAAGTATATCAGTGTCATTCAAGTACAACGTATTCTTAGAGTAAATTATTTATGTTCTGATATTAAATTTATAATTAGTATAAATACAATAAAATAATATTTTTTATTATCATATTATTACCAATAATATTGAATGATTAATTGAGTTGTAAATAATCTCATCTCTTTCGTGATTAGATTTGTGATAATAACGTTCACATATTTTTTTTTTGGTGTCTAAACATGGAAAGAAACAAAGCAAACACTATCCTATATCCGAGTGAATGATTTGCTGGAGATCAGCACAAGGCTCAGATTAAATAACATGATTAGAGTTACTCTTGACACCATATCTAACCATCCAATCCGTAGCTCTATTTGCTTCTCGAGACACCCACTCAACGTGAACAAGCCAAGGACGAGATAAAAGCTCCTGAATCTTGTGAACCAAATCTGTTACTTCAGATGAATGCCCACTTGTAAGCTCATGCATGATGGGCAGATTGTCAAGGCAATCCGTTTCACATATAATATCCCTCAAACCGCAATCCCAAGCTAAAACCAGCCCCCTCCAAGCAGCAAATAATTCACATCTAATGATAGACCAAGGGAGAATGCTTCCAGAGCAGCCCGAGATCCAATCTCCCTTAGAATCTCTAATAATACATCCAAATCCCTCTAAATTTGAATTATGATACAAGCTTGCATCACAATTAACTTTAAAACTGTTGCCTACTGGTAGTTCCCAACACAGGCAATTTCGGAGAGACCTAAAGACATTGTTTCGATTCCTGTAAACCTGTAAGTCCTTGGCGGTAATTCTGGCCAAGGCAACAACCTTGTGGTCTGTCCAAGAGTTGTCAATATTGAATATGTCATTGCACTTATTTCTCAATGCCCACCAAAGTCCTGCACCAAAAGACGCACCATTGTTAGCCAAGGCCTTTCGAAACCACTCTTCAAGAGCAATACCAGCTGTCGAGTCCAGGATACTAGGATCCAACATATGCCAAATTGCCTTTGATCGTTCACAGTCTCTAAGGCAATGCTCCATAGTCTCCTGCGCCTTGTTAAATCTCTTACACATATCTGAAGAAGCTAAATGCCGCTTGGATCGAAAGGTCTCAGTTGGTAGAGCATCATGTAAGCCAAGCCATATAGTAAATTTGAACTTCTCTAGAATGTTTGTATTCCACAACCAGTTCCAGTTACTATTGACATTCCAATTTAATGTTTTCTCTAATAACCATCTATAACCCTCCCTTTCACTATACTTTTTTGTTGCTGCAGGCCACCACTCCCACTGTGGCTCCAACTCAGTCAAACTAGGATATCTCAGACCACAAATAAACTGCTTAATCTCATGCGGAATAAGTGTGGTAAGACTATCAACCTCCCAAGACATCCCTTTCTACAAGTCAGCCACTATGAAATCTTATTCAAAAATATGTACATAAGGAACAAGGTTGCAAAGCTTACCAAAAGGAGTCCACTCATCATACCAAAATTATTTGTGGACATCCCCAATATTCCAATGAAGCCCTTCCTTGAGATGCTCATAGGCACTAACAATGTTCTTCCAGGTAGCCGATGAAGAATTTCTACTGTTTTTGTTCATACCAGATTGATTCCTGAGATATTTATGCTTCAGAACCTGCACCCACAACTTCTCACTATTATTTAGATATCTCATACCAACTTTCCCAGAAGCGCCATGTTAGCACAGGTAGTATCCTTAATACCCAATCCTTCTGCCCTTTTAGGAGTTATGGCGACCTCCCACCTGACCAGAGGCAGTCCTTTGTCGGTTGCTTGGCCTTTCCACAAGAACTGTCTCATCAAGAAATCAATTTTATTACATGCATACTTCAGGAGAAGAGAAATTTGCATTTCATAAACCGGGATAGAGGCCATAACCGATTTAACAAGACAAAGCCTCCCTGCCTTATTCAGCAGGCATCCTTTCCAACTGGAGAGCTTCCTTAAAATTTTTTTAATAACCTCCTGAGCCGTCTTCCTAGAAGCTCTAGCATGATCGATGTTAATTCCCAGGTATTTACCCAAATCATTACAGAACCGGATGTTAGAGACCCCTAAGAGAACCTCTTTTCTCCTCTCCGACACCCTCTTGGAACACTGGGCCTTTGACTTATGAAGATTTACCTTCAAACCTGACGCTCTAGAAAACAAGTCCAGGCAATGCATAACCTCTATTACTTGAGCTTTCGATGCCTTACAGAAAAGCAAAAGATCATCTGCAAACATCAAATGAGAGAGTCGTGGTCCGTTCCTAGAAACCGCTACCAGGTTCCACAAACCTTGGGAAACTCTATGATAGATAAAGCAAGCAAGCATTTCCATACAAAGTATAAATAGATAAGGAGACATGGGATCTCCTGCCTCAATCCTCTCTTTGGATTGAAATTTTAGAGCTTGTTCCCATTCCATAAAATTGCCAACGAAGAGGAAGTCACACAATTCAATATAAGATTAATGGTAGCCTTTGGAAACCCAAACCGGACCAAAGTAGCTTCCAAAAAACGCCAGTCTACCCTGTCATAAGCTTTTTCTAAATCAATCTTGAACGTCATGGTCCCTTTTCGAGACTTAGTGTTCCTCATGAAGTGCATAATCTCCTAAGTAATGATAATATTCTCTGTGGTTCCTCTTCCTGGAATGAACCCTCCTTGCAAAGGACCAATGATCTCCGATAGGAAAGGTCTGAACCTGTTAACTAGAACCTTTGTAACAATTTTATAAATTACATTACATAAGCTAATAGGCCAAAACTCCCGTAAGGAAGAGGAAACTTCCACTTTAGGAATTAGAACAACGAGAGTCTCGAAAATAGTCGCATTCATTGGCTCACCCTTAAAGGCTCGCTTGACCAGTCCACACACATCATTGCTAAGAGAGTCCCAGAACTCTTTGTAGAAAACTTCTTGAAATCCATCTGGCCCTGGGGCTTTAAAAGAACTCATGGTCATCACAACTCTTTTAACCTCTTCAGACGTCACTGGTTCCACTAGCTTTTGACAAGCCTTAGTACTAAGAGACGGGCAAGGAAAATGCCCCATGGCGTCCAGGTCGATATCCTCCCTTATAGAAAAGAGTTTTTGAAAGAAAGAATTTGCCGCCATTTCTAGAGTCAAAGTCTCCGTGGCCCAAGACCCATCCTCCAAAAACAACCCATGAATTTTGTTCCTCTTTCACCTGATAACCGTCTACAGATGAAAAAATTTTGTATTTCTGTCTCCACATCTCACCCATTGTTCTCTAGATTTTTGATACCACAACAGCTCTTCTTGAAGAAGGACATCATTCAGTTCCTGATAAAAAACTTGCTCTTTGATCCTAAGCTATTGATCCTCCTGACTCTCCAAAGTAATCTGAACATAATTCAAAAGCCTCTCCAGCTCCCTTTTCTTAACAAGAATATTGCCAAAAACCTTTTTATTGAAGCTAGTTGCATCTTTTTGAACATCCAACAAATATTTGACCACATCCGGAGCTCCTTTATTCCAAGTTGTATGAACAACATTCCTAAAAAGAGGATGAGTCATCCATGCAGCCTGGAATTTGAACGGACGATGGCCCTTGGTAGCCCTCTCTGCCATCTTGCACCTAGTGAACAACGGGCAATGATAAGAGTGAAGGCGCGCCAGCACCTCAGTATGAGCCTCCGGAAACATCAGTCGCCAGTCTTGGTTGATGACTGCTCTATCAAGCTTCTTAGCCACCTGCACCTCACCTTTCACCTTCCTGTACCAAGTGAATCTTCTCCCAATAGCCCCCACATCAAACAGCCCACAATCCTCTATTGTTTTCGCAAATTGTTCTGCTCTGGCAAGTCTAAACTGCCCTCCTCTAATTTCACTCTGCAACAGCACATCATTAAAGTCCTCTAACACAATCCAAGGTCCGTGGATCATATTAGCAATCCCTGTCAAGTCACCCCACAGTTCTTTACGTCGATGTATATATGGATTAGTATACACTGCACTGCAGTAACTAGAAGTATTGCCCATAGTGATTTCAAAACTGATACATTGATCAACTACATCCAATATTCTCACAGAAATATTTGAATTAGAACATAGAACCCAGATACCCCCATTATGACCATTAGCCTCAACAATACCAACACCATGGTAACCTAGATTATTCCAAAAAGATTTCATCCTCTCGAAAGGAATATGGGTTTCAAACAAAATGAAAAAAGTAGGGTGAAATTTATTCACTAACTCTTTACTATGAAGTCAGGCCAGTTTATTAGAGACCCCTCTAATATTCCAAAATAGAAAGCTTAAATCTAAATAATCCATAAAACAATTGTACTGTAAAAAGGACCAACCTCAACCGAAGTCCCTAACGAGATGATGAAAATCCACCATCATATCCCCCTGAGACTTGCTTGTTCTTACCCGGTTGTTGCCCGGTTTGCCTGTGTCCCTCCACTGACACCCCTTCCAATTCACTGATTTGCTGCTTGCTGGTGTCGCCAAGGCAGTTCGGAGTCGACGGCGAATTTTGCAAAGAAGAAGGGCGCTCTTGTATCCGCTTTTTAAAATGGCAGTGAAATTCGGCACCGCAACGGAGACAGCTTTGCCTTTCACCCCTTGCTGTTTGGAAGACGCCATGCGTGCTTGGGATCCGCCAACCGACCCGGTCTTCACCCCTAATTTGGCTCCTCTCATACGTAGCCCAAAGTCACGGTTCTAGTATAATTTCTTATTTGAGTGCACCAGCACTTTGTCTTTAGAGCTTTGTTGGGCTTTGTTTGATTGGCTCAATTTTTCTCTCCTTTTACTGCTGACTTTGGTCCAACTAGCCTCATTTTCCAAATACTGGGACCCCACTTCCTTTCCATGCAACGTATCACCCAATTCCTCCCCAATTTCTGCAACTATCACTAAATCTTCGGAATTGCATCCAAATTCAAAAATTTTTTCCTTTGAGGCTTCTTGTGGCTGCACCACCTGAGCCGTCGTCTCGGTCACTGATATTTCCTTTCGATCCACCTTTTCCAACTCTATTGGGGTCATTCTGCAGTCAGTTGCTGGATGCCCGAAACAATTGCACTTGTCACAAATAAGGTGTAAGCATTCATACTCCACCTTATATTCAAACTCATCGACAATCACACTTCGGACCACCAGCAAACCAAGATTAATTTGCACGCAAGCTCGAACAAATTTTTCCCGCTCCGCTGACTTAGTAGCCAGATCCACCCTGACTGGTCTCCCACAGCAGAAGCAATTCTCATCATGGCTTTATCCTGATAGTACCAAATACTCAAACTAGCGATTCGAATCCAAACCATAGTCTCCTCGAAAGTGTCCTCACAAGGTTTAAAATCCGGTGTCCATGGCTTGACGGCAATATAGTGACCGAAGATCATCCATGGCTCCCCTAGTAAAACCTTCTCTCGATCGTCCATGCGATCAAATTTAACGAGGAAGTACCCAAATCCCACATCCAAAATTTCATATCTACCAGTGATTCTCCATACCCCTTTCAGTTTGTGAGACATGGCCGTGTAACTAAGGTTTTTTCCAAGAACCTTAATCACAATTGCCTCCTTGTATGGTTCAGAAAGGATATTTCTAGCCTCTTCGGAGAAGCAAACTCTCGGAGGCATAGGATCTCCTGGTTTTTCGGTGACTACTGCCATGTAATCCTAATGTAGAGCTTCAGCCCGGTTTATCCCTGAGGCTACCATAGAACAAATAACCTTGTCACGAAAAGAAATCTTGGAAGTCACCCTAGAACTAAGGTTGCCCTTACTTGATCCTTCCTTCACACCTGATGCAAACCCTTTCACGCTCTTCCCCTCATCTCTTTCGATGGCATGGTCATCTTTCTCACCGTGTTTCACCCTCAAACGCTCTCTCCCGCTCTCTCCTTCTCTCATTCTCCCTGAGTACGGAGTACGTATAACGTTCACATATACTTGTTCTGTTAAATTTTTAAGGATTTTTTTTAAATTTTTTAAATTTTGAATTTTATTTTAAAAGATAAAATATAATTTTTTAGCATTTATTTTATAGGTAGGACCAAGAAAATATATGAAAGAAAAATTAATCAAGAGTGAGAGATCACATTTTATTTTCCGTTCTTGCTGAGTTTGGCCGGTGTATAGCTCGTCCGTCGATGAATGTCTTCAAGCTTCTCGTCGGGATGAATTATATGTCAGCAAGGAGAGAACAAGGGGGTGGGTACCTACAAAAGACACTCCGACGCTCAAGTCAGTAAGTGTTTAAGAGGTATAAGAATAATTCTATGAATATAGAATGTAAGACATGAAATAGAACTTATCATGTGTTGTGTGTAATAATTCTATGAATATAGAATATAAGACATGATATAGAACTTATAGAACTTATCATGTTGCTTCTTGAGATTAGATATAGAAGGTTCCTTTTATAGGTATAGAATTGATGAATGATATTCATGTTATGACCGCTTGGTCATTAAGATTGAAATGATGGTCATTAAGTCGGTAATGAAGGTGTCGGTTACAAGCAAAGAATAAATGATAATTAATGCTGAGTTATAAGGTGACGGATCATAGCCCCCAAGCAATGTCTGCCGATCATATGATCCAGGCTAAGCTTAGAAAATAAAATGAGTTATAACTCTATTAAAAGATAAGTGAATAATGATATGGTGAGCCCCCAAGCTTAGTCGGGTTATTATGTCGGCACTTATTCAAAAAATAATTGAGTGATAAGAGTCATTCAATCAAGATAGTTGTGTGGGGGATATACTTTTTCTCTTAAGAACAATTTTAGCATTTGATTGTATGTGAATTGAAAAGTTCAGAGATAGATATCCATTGACGGAATTGATTGTAAGATCCGAGGATATAATGATTAATTGTCTTGGAAATTTTTCCGGCCCACAACAACTTATTGATAAATTTCTCGCTCAAACCAATTAGTTATTGAATATTTACAATTTATAGTGAAGGTCATACGACATGAATAAAATAAATTGAGAAAATAAATATGTCTAAAGTCGCAACATATATTGAATAATATATATTGTAAAAGTAAAAGAGTTCAAAATAGAAAAATATACCTTGAAAGTTGATAATTGTAGAGAAGAAGACGACATATATGAATGTCATACATGCTAAATGTGAATATCTGAATTTTGCTTTGTAGGACATGCTTTAATTTGATAATAAAGCAATAAGAAAACAGTTATTGAATTATAAATTTAGTATAATGTTTCTAGCAGTTACAGTATGACGAGGGATATTCTTCGTGCAATAATAGTAAATTGCCTGTTTAATTTTCTATATTAAACAAATAGTAACATAAAATTTAATAGCATAAAGTGAATAGTGTAACAGTTATATACAATTGATATATAATTAATTTTTTATAGAATCTAATTTTAAGATTTAAACTCATCATTACTGTCATTTAATTGTATAAATGAAATCATTAAGCAATAAGAATATAATACATAATGAAATAAAAATTCAATTGACATGGTTGTTACATGTCATTATTGTATAGAATATATATTGAGGTTTGAATATAACTAATAAATCAGTAAATATTAGTTACACAAAATATAAATGCAAAAATATGTGTGAATAAAATAAATAATGTTATTTGTGTAAGTAGAGAACTTTGAAAAAGTTAGTAAAATTGATAGGTGAGTTTGTACTTTGATTGATTGAAAATCGAGTTTTTTTTTTCCGATTGGTTGAAAGGCGAGTTTGTTCTCGGATTGATTATAACAGGTGAAATATTATGATACGTTAGATTAAAATTTGATAAAATGTATTAAATAAAATCTTAAACAAGATTGTTAAAATTGGTTCAAAAATTTGAATGTAATTCAAGTTTTATGAACCTGAGGGGTGTAGGAATTATTTTACTCGCTCTCCACAGACGGCGCCAATTGTTCTTGCTGAGTTTGGCCGGTGTATAGCTCGTCTATCGATGAATGTTTTCAAACTTCTCGTCGGGATGAGTTATACGTCGGCAAGGAGAGAACAAGGGGGTGGGTACCTGCAAAAGACACTCCGACGCTCAAGTCAGTAAGTGTTTAAGAGGTATAAGAATAATTCTATGAATATAGAATGTAAGACATGAAATAGAAGTTATCATGTGTTGTGTGTAATAATTCTATGAATATAGAATGTAAGACATGATATAGAACTTACAGAACTTATCATGTTGCTTCTTGAAATTAGATATAGAAGGTTCCTTTTATAGGTATAGAATTGATGAATGATATTCATGTTATGACCGTTTGGTCATTAAGATTGAAATGATGGTCATTAAGTCGGTAATGAAGGTGTCGGTTACAAGCAAAGAATAAATGATAATTAACGCCGAGTTATAAGGTGACGGATCATAACCCCCAAGCTTTGTCTGCCGATCATATGATCCAGGCTAAGCTTAGAAAATAAAATGAGTTATAACTCTACTAAAAGATAAGTGAATAATGATATGGTGAGCCCCCAAGCTTAGTCGGGTTATTATGTCGGCACTTATTCAAAAAATAATTGAGTGATAAGAGTCATTCAATCAAGATAGTTGTGTGGGGGATATACTTTTTCGCTTAAGAACAATTTTAGCATTTGATTGTATGTGAACTGAAAAGTTCAGAGACAGATATCCATTGACGGAATCGATTGTATGATCCGAGGATATAATGATTAATTGTCTTGGGAATTTTTCCAGCCCATAACAACTTATTGATAAATTTCTCGCTCAAACCAATTAGTTATTGAATATTTACAATTTATAGTGAAGGTCATACGACATGAATAAGATAAATTGAGAAAATGAATATGTCTAAAGTCGCAACATATATTGAATAATATATATTGTAAAAGTAAAAGAGTTCAAAATAGAAAAATATACCTTGAAAGTTGATAATTGTAGAGAAGAAGACGACATATATGAATGTAATACATGCCAAATGTGAATATCTGAATTTTATTTTGTAGGACATGCTTTAATTTGATAATAAAGCAATAAGAAAACAGTTATTGAATTATAAATTTAGTATAACGTTTCTAGCAGTTACAGTATGACAAGGGATATTCTTCGTGCAATAATAGTAAATTGCCTGTTTAATTTTCTACATTAAACAAATAGTAACATAAAATTTAATAGCATAAAGTGAATAGTGTAACAGTTATATACAATTGATATATAATTAATTTTTTATAGAATCTAATTTTAAGATTTAAACTCATCATTACTGTCATTTAATTGTATAAATAAAATCATTAAGCAATAAGAATATAATACATAATGAAATAAAAATTCAATTGACATGGTTGTTACATGTCATTATTGTATAGAATATATATTGAGGTTTGAATATAACTAATAAATCAGTAAATATTAGTTACACAAAATATAAATGCAAAAATATGTGTGAATAAAATAAATAATGTTATTTGTGTAAGTAGAGAACTTTGAAAACGTTAGCAAAATTGATAGGTGAGTTTGTACTTTGATTGATTGAAAATCGAGTTTTTTTTTTTCCGATTGGTTGAAAGGCGAGTTTGTTCTCGGATTGATTATAACAGGTGAAATATTATGATACGTTAGATTAAAATTTGATAAAATATATTAAATAAAATCTTAAACAAGATTGTTGAAATTGGTTCAAAAATTTGAATGTAATTCAAGTTTTATGAACTTGAGGAGAGTAGGAATTATTTTACTCGCTCCCCACAGACGGCGCCAATTGTTCTTGCTGAGTTTGGCCGGTGTATAGCTCGTCCATCGATGAATGTTTTCAAACTTCTCGTCGGGATGAGTTATACGTCGGCAAGGAGAGAACAAGGGGGTGAGTACCTGCAAAAGACACTCCGACGCTCAAGTCAGTAAGTGTTTAAGAGGTATAAGAATAATTCTATGAATATAGAATGTAAGACATGATATAGAACTTATAGAACTTATCATGTTGCTTCTTGAAATTAGATATAGAAGGTTCCTTTTATAGGTATAGAATTGATGAATGATATTTATGTTATGACCGTTTGGTCCTTAAGATTGAAATGATGGTCATTAAGTTGGTAATGAAAGTGTCAGTAACAAGCAAATAATAAATGATAATTAACGCCGAGTTATAAAGTGATGGCTCATTTTCTAAAATAAAAATTTAAAATTTAGAGGATGCGAATTAATTTTTTTTTTCCGTGCATATTAGTCGCTTTCAGGAAATAACTCTAGCATAAACGAAATATAAAGCGGCCTTCTCATTGACGGTTAGCATTTTTTCACTTTTGATTTTCATTACATGAAAATGACATATTATTCACAAAACAACAAATAAAAAAAGCAGAAGAATCAAACAAAATTTTTAATTAAAGTGTGTGGGACGACAAAGATTTTCAAGAGACTCATATCATTTCGAATTCAAAGTGATAGTCATCACCATATTGACCATATATCAATTGAATGCTTTAGCTTTCAGCATCTTGATTCTTTTTTATTTTTTATTTTTTTAAAGAATACTATTACTACTATAATCTTACAGGAATTATTTAATAAGTATCATACTCTTTACGACTTTTAAAAATTTTAATGCACTCCGTACATTAGAATTTACAAGTATAAAAAGGTTTATATATATGTTTGCTTGATATTATTTTGTTTTAATTTTCACTTTTTAGTATTATTAATTTTTAGAATTCTGTGAAAGAAAAAATAAAACTAAAAAATTGTAGAAAACAATTTTTGTATTATAACTTTTCAGAAAATTTTGAAAACAATAACATTGAAACTAATAATAGAAAACGTTTGTCAAATTACCTTAATTTTTAATAAAATTTTCCTTTTATTTACTTCTTTAGCTATTATTTTTTAACAAATACCCTAAATAATACTCTTCTTATAATAACTAAATAAGAAAAGTTCGTTCATACAAATAAATTTATAGTAGTGCAATAATGGAAATACTTTTACAAATATTTATTTCTTCTTCGTTTCTTTCCCTTATTTAAAATAGTTTAATTATAAATAAAAATTTTCTGTATATTTGGTATTAAAAATAATGAATTGAATAGAAATTTAATCATATTGATGGAATTTGCACACTAATTTGGGAACCTTTGATACATATGATATAACCAAATTATTGTTGTAAGAAAGAGATGCTTTTAAAAGAAAGGAAAAAATAGGCATGGAATAGCTGTCCAACTTTCTTCAAACAATAATGGAGACTTGGTGGTGCATCTTTACATTTTGTTTAAGTTTTTTAGTGGACTCTGTTCGAGATGCTTTGAAAATTTATTCATATATAAGAAGCATTTGTGCCACATTTTTTACTTACACTAGATAATTATTGATGTAACACTTTTAATGTGTCATGTCAGCATTTAATAATAAAAACTAACGATAGCAACTAAAATAAAGACTTTTAAATTTTATTATCCAAAAATATAAAAATTAAAAAATATATTTAAAGAACAAAAACTTATTTATCCATTTGGATCTAAACTCATAAAAAACGATTTATATTATTAGAGGTAAAAGAGAAAGTTAAAAATATGGATTTAACGTTTAGAAAGAATGAGAAAAATGTCATTCTATTATTGCTACGATTTTGATTAGGTGAGTTCTATGGTAACTTTGTTATGGTGTCTAAATTGTCTAATTTTTTTTTTAAAGTAAAAAATAAAATATTTAAAATAAAAAGTAAATCATGTAAAATTTATTAAATATTATTCATTTACTCTTTTTAGTAATTTAAATACAAAGTGATAGGCACCATAGCATTCACCTTTTGATTAATCCAATTATTCAACTAATAATAGTTTAAAAAAATTTCAAATGTTCCTAAAACATTAATATTTTAATCATTTTAATTATTAATTTTAATTAATATATATTTTTTATATTTGAGATCAATAGTTAAAAATTTAAAATTATTAAAATACTGGCGTTTTAAAAATATTTAAAATTCTTCCAATAGTATATGGTTGGGTTATATTGGCTACGACAACTGAAACTGTGGTGGAAGGATGCAATTATGTTGTACCAGACTTATATATGTCGTGTGGAAAACATTCTTCTTTAGCTAACTATGACTGCTTTTTAATTCAGATGCACTGTAAGTTGTAACTCTAGCATTAAAACGCAAGAGGCCTTATTAGGAGAATCGAAAGCATAAGTTTTCACAAGTACGTACGTAATGGCTAAGTATCTAGAAAACGTAATGCAACAAATAAAGAGGCTTATCTTTTTCTTTCATGTTTTTTGGCATTAAACGCGACTAATGCCTAACAAACCAAACTACACATAGACAAGGGAAAGAGTCCCATTGCACATCATTTGAAAGAATAGATCCTACAAAAGCAAGAGCAACAAGCACGACACAAAAATTTGGTAGATCATCAATCTTATCTTGGATGCGTGTCCTGGCTGCATCATATGCAGAGACGGGACTCGCAGGTTCACACTTCAGAGTACTTATTTTGGAGTGTCGGTAATAAATCCCATTCATATAGATCATCTAATGTTGCAGTGGAAAAATCAATTTAATATGGTGGACCCTTTTATTGGTGAGATGGGCCCTTACCACAAGTTTGGGCTTTCCCTTTCAAAAATAATTGTAATGATATATTCATGTAAAGGGGGAAGAAATCACTCATCACTCAATAATTTCAAGAAAAGAAAAGCATGAGCTTATATACATATTTATACATAGGATAAAGAAATAAAAGATAAACAAGAAGATAAGGATCCAAACTGAATAAAAAAATACACTAAAATTGAAATAAAAACAAAAAAGATAGATTAAAATTGAGTAAAAAAAAATTACTCTACTTTCTACCCAATTTCTTGACACAACAAGAAAGGGACTCTTCAACCTAACTTGTCAACACCATAGTTTAGAAATTGAATCGAAAGGACTCTACAATCTTCTACTCAATTTTCCGATGCAACAATAAAGGAACTCCTCAACCTCAATTGTTCACATCATGGTTTCATCACCAAACCAAAAAGAGATTTTCAAACCTCTAAATCATTGTATATTACGACTACACTAATTTATGAGGTATTTATAACCTCTTATTAGATTAAAATATAGAAAATCCTAAACCCACAAACATAAGGCTCAATCTAGTAATTAAATAAACAAAATTAAAATACATCAAATTAAATTAAAACATTCTAAAAATATAAACTAATATCTTTTAAATAATACTTGAACTCTTCATATCACGAACATTTGAAGCACATATTAACATATTAGATATATCTATTTGTAACTTTATATATGCAATATATATATATATATATATATATATACAAAATTCTTCTTCTTAGTGTCACTATCATTCAAAACAATTTTTTATACCTTTAAATTATGTTCGGTTGCTCGGAATTCCGGACGGGTTGGAGAGGTGCTCCAGGTGAGGTGGGGGGAACCAGCTTGGGTTTGAGTCTGTGTGCGGATCGACGACTTTTTGGACTCTTCGAAAAGTGGGGGATGCCACCTGCAATGACACTCCGACGCCCAAGTCAGGAGTTGTTCAGATGACAATGAGTGATAGGGGTAGTGATGTACCTTGGGAGAGGGGTAGGACCCTCCCCATATATACTCTGTCAGAAGTAGGTCTCACAAGGTCAGATCCACCTTCCTTAAAATTTTTCTGCCCAGCTGTTTGTGTGATGAACTGGGGGTTAGCTGTCCGAATCGGTTCCTCGACCCAGGTTTGGTCTTCAGTTATTGGGCCGCTCGGGTCGGTCCGGCCAGGACACAACCCGAGCTGGGCCGTAACAAATTATATGTTGGAACTTTTGAAGTTATTTGTTGAGTGGTGAAAATTTATACTTGCAAATATATTTCGATGTCTAAATGAGTGATAGATCAAAGAGGATATTAAGAATTAGAAAATGTTGTACCTCCCACGATGTAGAGTTATATAGTTGGATTGGATGTTTGATGAAGTTCTTAAAACCTCTTCAAAAATCACTTTTGAATATTTAGAAGCTTCAAACGTAACTAAGATAAGTACACCCCTAAAATTGACACCCAATACAAACTTTTTATACCACATCGTCATGATCACCTCTGTTTCTTGAACCACCAAGCTGGTATTTTACCAAATTGGCTATGGGTGTATGATGTGATATTTACTAGGGTTAGAATATCATTTACACAATTCTAACAAAATGTCTTATTCCGTAGTGCTATAGTCCCTTCACAACTTCTCCCCAATAGTTGGACAATTATTAGAGCCTTCGAAATTGTCTGCACATCTATGAAACTTTCATTGTTTAATAATTTTTTCTTTGTTACGATATGGATGTCTATATATCCATTCAATGTCTACTCAGCATAATATATTCTTCCATCTAAATACTATTGAGAACTACAAACATTAAAGTATAAGCGGTGCTTATTTTCTAACATATGAAAAAGTGCAATATTGCACATGTAAATAGAGGAGTAAGACTGAGACTTTTACACACAACACTAATAAAAGCAAATACTTCCTCTCTCTCTCTCTTTTATATAAAGCACTTCTTTATTTTCTTTCTTCGTATACTACTAATATAATATTAATATATTATCTTTATAGTAGTATAATAGTGTTGGTAAATGATTTATACTTTTATTTATTTCTTCTTCCTTATTTATTTCACAATACGTTATCAGCACGAGATTCTGATCAAACTTTTAGGAAGACTCAGGTAACAAATTTTTATTATGTCGAAACTCTCTCATCTTGAATTCAATGCTCTTGATATATCTGGAAACAATTATTTATCATGGATACTAGATGCTGAAATTCATTTTGATTCAATGGATCTTGGAGATACCATTAAGGCAAATAATGCATCCCAGAAGGATAAAGCCAAAGCCATGATTTTTCTTCGTCGTCATCTTGAAGAAGGATTGAAAAATGAATATCTCACATTAAAAGATCTTGCAGATCTTTAGAAAGACCTTGAAGAAAGGTATACTCATAAAAAAACGGTGATACTTCCTCAAACCCGATATGAGTGGACGCACTTGCGTCTGCAGGATTTTAAATCCATAAATGAATATAATTCTGCAATGTTTCGAATCACCTCATGAATGAAATTATGTGGGAAAAAAATAACTGATCATGATATGTTAGAGAAAACTTTCTCAATCTTCCATGCCTCGAATGTACTCCTGCAGCAGCAGTATCGAGAAAAAGGGTTTAAAAAATATTCTGAGTTAATTTCTTGCCTTCTTGTTGCTGAACGCAACAATGAGTTGCTTTTAAAGAATCATGAAGCGCGCCCAGCTGGCGCCGCCCCATTTCCTGAAGTAAATGCGGCAAATTACCCCAAAAGAGGTAAATGGCAAGGTTTTAATAACAAGAAAAATTATGGAAGAAAAATGAATTATATTCAAAAGAGAGGATCTCACCAGAAGTGGGATAAAGAAAGAAATATCGGGTAGAGTAAATCAACAGAGGATAAGTATTTCCGTTGTGGTGGAAAGGGCCATTGGTCACGTACCTGTCGTACCCCAAGGCACCTAGTTGATCTTTACCAGGCATCTTTGAAAAAGGATGACAAAGGAAAGGAAACAAATTTTGTTTCAAATGATGCTGAAAATTCCACCACTCATTATGATGTATCTGATTTCTTTGAGGACCCTGAAGGAAATATTGGTCATTTGATCAATGATGGAATAGTTTAATATGTGAAATTGTTAAGTATCCATGTAAATAAATAATGTAAAGAACTTATTGTTAAGTTTTATTTTCTATGTATTTAAGTTTCAAATATGATGTATATAAATAATGAAATATTAATGTTTATAAATTTTGAAATCATTAAATGTGTCATGTTTTAAAACGAAATTTTAGTATATGACATTATTTTTATGTACAGAATTTTTTAGAAAAATAATTCCGATCAAGTATTCAATTTAACTATGCATACTACTCATGTTATTATTATTTGTCTTTGAAGAGAATGACAAGGATATGTAATGAAGATGTATGCCTTACGGATAGTGCAAGTTCGCACACCATTTTTCTGGAGGAACAAAATTTATAATAAATAATGCACTATTATCTACCAAGTCCCTGAGGAACTTGTTGAGTTTCAAAGATATTCGCCGAAATGGATATCATGTTGAGACAATGAATGAGAAAAATCATGAGTATTTATGTATCACAACTCATGATTCAAATAAGAAAGTTATATTAGAAAAATTACCCTCACTTTCATCTGGGTTTTTCTTTAGTAAGGTTTTAATGAGGCAATAATCCTAAATGGACATCCAAGGGGGAGTGTTACGATATAGATGTCCATATATCCATTCAATGCCTACTCAGCATAATATATTCTTCCATCCAAATACTATTGGGAAGTATAAACATTAAAGTATAAGCTCTGCTTGTTTTCCAACATATGAAAAAGTGCAATATTGCACATGTATAAATAGAGAAGTAAGGCTGAGACTTTTACACACAACACTAGTAAAAATAAATACTTGCTCTCTCTCTTTCTTATATAAAGCACTTCTTTATTTTTTTTCTTCGTATACTACTAATATAATATTAATATATTATCTTTATAGTAGTATAATAGTGTTGGTAAATGATTTATACTTTTATTTATTACTTCTTTATTATTTCATAATATTCTTTTATATGTTTAAATTAATTGTTCCCAATGTCGCGGTAAACCAAGGTCGTAGTTTTCTTTTCTTCCGAGCCCAGTCTGGAGGAAAATTTTTGCGATATATGAGGAGCTCTTTTGGAAATTCAAAGAGATGTACAAATCAGAAGCATCTCTCGGATATCTTCCTTTCTTTCTTACTCTAGGAGGAGAAAAAAGATTTGATTTCTACTAGCATTTTAATTTGGAGTCGCCTAAAATCCTGCCAACCCTTCTTTTTCCAAGATGACAAAGATATTATTAATATTTTAATCTCAATTTAGGGTAAAAAAAAATTGAATTTTTTTTTTGGTCAGTAAAAAAAAAAAAAGTTAATTATGAACGTTTAACTAAAGAATTAATTATGTCTCCTATTCTTAAGGAATCATTATTATTTTTATTTAATTTAAGTACTCATTTTTACGATACTGACTTTTCAAAAAAAATAAAAAAAGTTACTTATTTTTTATTTTCTCTCTTCTCTCCTGCACCACCATCAACACCGCATGATCCTTTTCATTCCTTTTATTCCTTCCAATCTCTTTCGTCTCTTTCTCTATCAATCTCTCTATACGTCATTGTTCCTTTTAATTTTTATTTTTTTATGGTAAAATATTTAAACCTATGTTTATATTTAATATTAATATTAATATTAATAATAATAATGATAATGATTTTTGAGTTTTGGATATATTTAAACCCATTTTTTTATCCAAGTATATTATTTTAGATGTGTCGCAAAAATATAGGGATAAGTACGATTTTGGTCCCTCACGTTGAGGGTCAGAATCGAACCCGTCCCCGATGTATATTTTGATTTAAAATCGTCCTTAAAGTCGCATTTAAATTTAAAATCGTCCTTTCTAATAAATTTTTTTAATTTATTCCTAAACTACCCCTAAAATAAAAAAATTATAAAATTATATAAAAAAATAAAACGCGTACGGGAGGGGGGGGAAGGGTTTACTAAGGGAGAGGGGGAAGGGGGAAGGGGGAAGGGGGAAAAGGGGAAGGGGGAGGGGGGACGGCGGGGGATGGCGCCGGCGGCAAAGAGAGGGAGGAGGGGAAGTGGAAGAAGCCGGAGAAGAAGCGGGTTCAGGGTGGGAGGAAGGGGAGAGGAAAGGGGAGAGGGGGAGGAGGACGGCGGCGGCGAAGGGGGAAGGGGGAAGAACGCGGGGTGGGGGTGGGGGTGGGGGGAAGGGGAGAGGAAAGGGGAGAGGGGGAGGACGGCGGCGGCGAAGGGGAAGAACGTTGGAGTCCGCCTGCCGCCTCGCCTCGCCGCCTCCGCCTAGCTTCTGCCGCCTCACGCCTCGCTTCTGCCACCTCACGCCTCGCCGCCTCACGTCGCCGCCTCCGCCTCGCTTCTGCCGCCTCCGCCTCCGCTTCGCTTCTGCCGCCTCCGCCTCACGCCTTGTTTTTGCTTTCTTGTTTTCTGTTTCTGTTTGTTTCTGTTTCTGTTTCTGTTTGGTGGTGGTGGTGGTTGGTGGTGGTTGTGGTTGTGGTTGTGGTGTTGTTTCCTGTTTCTTGGTGGTGGTGGTTGGTGGTGGTTGTGAGGGTGGGGGTGGATGGTGGTAGGAGGGGGAGACCGGGGGGTGGGGGAAGGGGAGACCGAGGGTGGGGTGGGGGTGGGGGGTGGCAGGAAGGGGAGACGGGGAGGTGGAGGGGGGAAGGGGAGACCGGGGGTGGAGTGGGGGTGGGGGTGGGGGAGAGGGGAAGGGGAGGAGGAGGGCGAGGGGAGACCGGGGGTGGGGGTGGGGGTGGGGGAGGGGAGAGGGAGGCGGGAAGGGGAGACCGGGTGGGGGGAAGGGTATTTTTGTCCAAAAAAATAAAAAGGACGATTTTAATACGAAAAAAATACGTTAAGGACGATTTTAAATCAAAATATACATCGGGGACGGGTTCGATTCTGACCCTCAACGTGAGGGATCAAAATCGTACTTATCCCCAAAAATATATTATATTTTACTTATTTTATAATAATTGTTTGAGTTTTGGATCTCTTAAAATTTATTTTTGTACTCAAGTATATTATTTTGAATCTGTCGCAAAAGTGTATTGTACTTTGCTTATTTTATAATAATAACTTGTTTAATTAACATAGGATTTTTTATTTATCAAGGATTATTATTGAGTAAAAAAATATCTCTATTTATAATATTTAATAATTGTAAAGGATAGTTGGTTCAAATGATATGGCCATTATTTTTCCGATCAAAATGTGTATACAGTTCATTATAGGGGTATATATATATATATATATATATATATATATATATATATATATATATAAAATGTTAATTGTACTTTAATTTTAGTCAGCTCTTTTAAAGATTTATTATTATTTAACTAATTTAATTAAATACCCATTTTTACGTATCAGTTATTTAAAAAAATAAAGGAGTTACTTGTTTTTTTATTTTTTCTCTCATCTAAAAGCTGAATAAAGGACAATATTTAAAGAATACTATTCGTACCCTAATCCAGTAAATAACGCTAGACCCAATAAAACAAAAGGATCCACCAAAAAAGGTGGTCTCTACGACATGCCCAACCTCTTCAAAGAGGTCGGACACGGACAAAGGAGCCCAGCTCTACTTGCCCAAAAGCAAGTAACTGCCTCCCTAAATCTCGCTTACAATCTCTATCTTTCTCAAAAGATAGATCTCAACAAACTCCCAAGATAAAGGGAACGATTATCCATTAGAAAATATGGAACTACTCCAACAAAAGGTGGCTATCAACTCTACTATAAATACACTGACACCCCTCAAGTATAATTTATGTTCTCATATACTAAAAACTTGCCTAAAACCTTTGCTAATTTAAGCATCGGAGTCTCTTGTAGGTACCACCTCCACCTCCTCACGAGAAACTCAAACAGGCGGCACATCGGCACCAATCAAGTCGAACGCTGCCAAACATAGGGATCTGGACCTCACGTTCAGGCCCAAATTCACATTTCAGGTAATTCTTCAACATTGGCGTTGTTACTGGAGACCTAGAATTCATCCCTTAACAATGGTGGACAACCAGTATAAAGACCACCATACGGCATCTGAATCTGAAGCTGAGCCCCAACCAGAGGGCAACGCCCTTATACTACCTCCACCACACTAAACTCGTGGTTCTCATGGGGAAGGGCCATCGAGGAACCCCCAGCCAAGGCAGATTCATTCGAAAATCCATCACTCCGAAGATGTAGAGCCCCCTCAAATAGTAGAGATACTAGGTCTAATCTGTGGCCAACAAGAACGACTAGAATAGCTCGAGCATGAAGCTGAGCGACAGCGAGAAACAGTACAGGAATTGCTGAGGGAAGTAAGGTGACAGAGGGAGCTAGAAGAAAAAGCTCTTGAAATTAGAAGCCGACCTTCGCGATTGAAATAATTGGACCAATCGGGAAGAAAGCCCTCTAGGTGGAGAAGATTCATTCATAGAAGAGATCATGCGGGCCAAAATTCCTAGAAACTTCAAAACTCCCGACATAGATCTCTATGACGAAACGACCGAGTTGAGGTACCATCTCAGCAATTTTAAAAGCAGGATGTACCTAGTTGACGTCTCTGATGCCACCCATTGCAAATCCTTCCTGACTACTTTGACGAAAGCGGCCATGAAGTAGTTTGATAACCTACCCTCCAGGTCGGTAACTGACTTTGACGACCTGGCTAGCAAATTTTTACCAGATTCTCTATCCAGAAGGATAAAACAAAGCACGCCCCGAGCTTGCTGGGAGTCAAGCAAGAGGTCAGGAAAATCCTTAAGACTACATGAAAAGGTTCAACAAGGCATGCTTAGAGATTCAGAATTCGCCCACTGAGGCTATCATCATGGCATTAGTCAATGACCTTAGAGAAGGACCATTCTCTCAGTCCATATCTAAGCGGCACCCAATTTTCCTGAACGAAGTCTAAGAAAGGGCAGAAAAATACATCAACATGGAGGAGAATTTCCCACTCAGGAAATCTTATCCACGGCCAAATCTGCCCTATCAAGCTCGGAAAAAGGAAAAAGAGCCTAAGGAAAAGGAAGAACAACACTCAAAAAAGCTCCAACAATACCACAACTATACTCCCCTTAGAGTCTCTCTAATGGATGTTTACAAGGAGATATGCCACACAAAGAAGCTTCCACTTCCTCGTCATCAAACATAAAAAGGCATGAAGTCAAATAGAAAACTGTGAGTATCATAAGCTCTATGTACATTTCGCCAATGAATGCTACGACTTGAAGAATATCATAGAAAAATTTGCCAGAGAAGGCCGATTAGACAGATACCTGGCTGATGGATTGGGCATCCCGAGGAAGAGAAGAAGGGAGGAAGATGAAGGACGACAAGAACGTCTACCTCAGACCCCCCTCCAGAACGACACATACACATGATAAATGGAGGATTTGCTAGAGAAGGAATGACAAAGTTATCACGAAAAAGGCATCTCTAGGAGGTATACCAAATCGGGGAGGAGAACAAGCTGCCCGATTTGCCTACTATCTCATTCACTAAAGAGGACGCCCAAGGGATAACACATGAGCATGATGACCCCATGGTGATAACAATGATCCTCACAAATGTTAACCTCTATATAACCTTGATAGATCAGGGTAGCTTGGTGGACATTTTGTTCAAACTCGCCTTCGACAAGCTCGAACTGGAAGAAAAGGACTTAAAGGCCTACCCAGACAACCTATTCGAACAGGAAAACACACCAATCCGACCTCTTGGGTATATCTCCTTATATACCACTTTTGGAAAGGGAACGAGGTCAAAGGCATTAAGTATTAATTACATTGTGGTCGATGTAACCTCGGTATACAATGCCTTAATAGGTCAGACCACGTTGAATTGACTTTCAGCCATTGTCTCGACACCCCACCTTTGTATGAAGTTTCCCACAGTGGAAGGAATTTCCACTATTAAGGGGGACCAAAAGCTAGCATGCAAATTCTATAATGAAAGCCTTAATTTAAAAGGCAGTCTTGAGGGCAAAGAGGTCAACACAATTGAACTAGGGTGAGTCTGAACTCGAGAAGAACTACGCCCCTAACCCGGGGGCAAAGTAGAAGAAGTACATATCGGAGACCACCATGACAAAATAATGAATATCGGGGCTAATATGGAGAAAGCTCTGAAGGAACAGCTCGTCGAACTACTAAGGAAGAATTTCGACCTCTTCGCCTGAAAAGCCTCCGACATGCCTGGCATAGATCCTGACCTGATGTCCCATAAACTGGCAGTATACCCTGGCTCCCGACCTATTCAGTAAAAGTGTCGGAAGCTCAAACCAAAAAGGACACAGGTCGTGGAGGAGCAAGTACAAGCCTTGCTACAAGTAGGGTTCATAAGGGAGGTAAAATATCCATTGTGGTTAGCTAATGTCGTTTTGGTGAAAAAACAAAACGGAAAGTGGAGAATATGTGTGTTGACTACTGATGAGCGGATAATTTATACGCTTTTTGGCATTGTTTTTAGTATGTTTTTAGTAGGATCTAGTTACTTTTAGGGATGTTTTCATTAGTTTTTATGTTAAATTCACATTTCTGGACTTTACTATGAGTTTGTGTGTTTTTCTGTGATTTCAGGTATTTTCTGGCTGAAATTGAGGGACTTGAGCAGAAATCAGATTCAGAGGTTGAAGAAGGACTGCTGATGCTGTTGGATTCTGACCTCCCTGCACTCAAAGTGGATTTTCTGGAGCTACAGAACCTGAAATGGCGCGCTTCCAATTGAATTGGAAAGTAGACATCCAGGGATTTCCAGCAATATATAATAGTCTATACTTTGGCTAAGAATAGACGACGCAAACTGGCGTTCAATGCCAGCTCTCTGCCTAATTCTGGCGTCCAGCGCCAGAAAAGGATCCAAAACCAGAGTTGAACGCCAGAAATGGATCAAAACCTGGCGTTCAACTCCACAAATGGCCTCTGCACGTGGAAAGTCAAAGCTCAGCCCAAGCACACACCAAGTGGGCCCCGGAAGTGGATTTATGCATCAATTACTTACTCTTGTAAACCCTAGTGACTAGTTTATTATAAATAGGACCTTTTACTATTGTATTAGGGATCTTTGGACTCCTGGTTCTTAGATCAGAGGGGATGGCCATTTGTCCATGCCTGGACCTTTCAGTTATGTATTTTTAACGGTAGAGTTTCTACACTCCATAGATTAAGGTGTGGAGCTCTGCTGTTCCTCAAAGATTAATGCAAAGTACTACTGTTTTCTATTCAATTCATCTTGTTTTGCTTCTAAGATATTCATTCGTACTTCAATCTGAATGTGATGAACGTGACAATCATCATCATTCCCTATGAACGTGTGCCTGACAACCACTTCCGTTCTACCTTAGACTGAATGAGTATCTCTTAGATCTCCTAACCAGAATCTTCGTGGTGTAAGCTAGAATGATGGCGGCATTCAAGAGAATCCGGAAGGTCTAAACCTTGTCTGTGGTATTCCGAGTAGGATTCAATGAATGAATGACTGTGACGAGCTCCAAACTCGCGATTGCGGGGCGTTAGTGACAGACGCAAAAGGATAGTAAATCCTATTCCAGCATGATCGAGAACCGACAGATGAATAGCCGTGCCGTGACAGGGTGCGTTGACCATTTTCACTGAGAGGATAAGATGAAGCCATTGACAAGGGTGATGCCTCCAGACGATTAGTCATGCCGTGACAGGGCATTGGATCATTTTCCCGAGAGATGACCGAAAGTAGCCATTGACAGTGGTGATGTATCACATAAAGCCAGCCATGGAAAGGAGTAAGACTGACTGGATGAAGATAGCAGGAAAGCAGAGGTTCAGAGGAACGAAAAGCATCTCCATTCGCTTATCTGAAATTCCTACCAATGATTTACATAAGTACCTCTATCCCTATTCTATTATTTATTATTCGAAAACACCATTATCAATTTATATCTGCCTAACTGAGATTTGCAAGGTGACCATAGCTTGCTTCATACCAACAATCTCCGTGGGATTCGACCCTTACTCACGTAAGGTATTACTTGGACGACCCAGTGCACTTGCTGGTTAGTTACACGGAGTTGTGAACCATGGTCTTGGCTTCAAGTTTTTGGCGTCATTGCCAGGGAAAGAAAGAGCGATGAATTTTACATACTTAAAGTGTAATCACGATTCCGTGTACCAACTACACATACCTCAATAAAGCTTGTCCCAAGGATCCATATTCTCTCCCTAGCATTGATGCTTTAGTTGACTCAGCCTCAGGCTACCGATATCTGCCCTTCATGGACGCTTACTCGTGATACAACCAAATCTCGATGTACAAGTCAAATTAAGAAAAGATCTCATTCATAACTCCAAAAGCCAACTATTGCTAAATAGTAATGCCTTTTGGGTTAAGGAACGCGGGGACTTCATACCAGCAACTAATGAACAAAGTATTTTTCTCTCACCTGGGAAAACTCATGGAGGTGTACGTAGATGACATGCTCGTCAAAACCAAAGAGGACACAACATTGCTGTCCGATTTCTCCGAGGTATTCTCCATGATAAGGAAGCATGAAATGAGGTTAAACCCCCTCAAAAGGCATATTCGCAGTAGTAGTAGAAAAGTTCTTGGGCTTCATGTTAACCCAAAGAGGTATAGAAGCAAATTCAGACAAGTGTCAGGCTATACTCAACATGAAGAGTCCAACTTGTGTTAAAGAGGTCCAACAATTAAATAGAAGGTTGGCAGCTCTATCTAGATTCCTAGCCGGATCAGCTCTGAAATCACTTCCCTTATACTCAATCCTAAGAAAAAGGAAGCAATTCAAGTGGGCCCTAGAATGTGAGCAAGCCTTTCAAGACTTCAAAGCATTTCTGGGACAGCCCTTAGCCGACCTATCAAAGGAGAAAAACTCGTGCTGTACTTGGGAGTAGGAAGTCGAGCTATAGCTTCAGCTCTGATCCGAGAAGATGAAAATGGGCAGTAACCTATCTATTTCGTCAGCAAAGCTCTACAGGGGTGGTGCACGAAATTGTGATTCACACTTTTCACAACTCCGCACAACTAACCAGCAAGTGCACTGGGTCGTCCAAGTAATACCTTACGTGAGTAAGGGTCGAATCCCACGGAGATTTTTGGCTTGAAGCAATCTATAGTTACCTTGTAAATCTTAGTCAGGAGATTAATTATGATTATCAATTTGAATTGCAAAAAATAAAAGAGCATGAAATAAATACTTGTTATGCAATAATGGAGAATATGTTGGAGTTTTGGAGATGTTTTGTCTTCTGAATCTCTGGTTTCCCCCTGTCTTCTTCTTCTCGCACGCAAGGTTCCTTCTATGGCAAGTTGTGTGTTGGTGGATCACCGTTGTCAATGGCTACCATCTGTCCTCTCAGTAAAAATGGTCCAGGTGTGCTGTCACCGCATGGCTAATCATCTGTCGGTTCTCACTCATGCTGGAATAGGATCCATTGATCCTTTTGCGTCTGTCACTACGCCCAACCCTTGTGAGTTTGAAGCTCGTCACGGTCATTCAATCCCTGAATCCTACTCGGAATACCACAGACAAGGTTTAGACTTTCCGGATTCTCAAGAATGCTGCCAATGGATTCTAGCTTATACCACGAAGATTCTGATTAAGGAATCCAAGAGATACTCATTCAATCGAAGGTAGAACGGGAGTGGTTGTCAGGCACGCATTCATAGATTGAGAATGGTTATGAGTGTCACGGATCATCACATTCATCATATTGAAGTGCGAATGAACATCTTAGATAGAAACAAGCGTGTTTGAATAGAAAACAGAAATAATTGCATTAATTCATCAAGACACAGCAGAGCTCCTCACCCAAACAATGGAGTTTAGAGACTCATGCCGTCAAAGAGTACAAAGTTCAGATATAAAAATGTCATGAGGTACAAAATAAATTTCTAAAAGTTGTTTAAATACTAAACTAGTAACCTAGGTTTACAGAAAATGAGTAAACTAAGATAGATAGTGTAGAAATCCACTTCTGGGGCTCACTTGGTGTGTGCTGGGACTGAGACTTGAGCTTTACACGTGCCTAGGCTATTTCCAGAGTTAAACGCCAGGTTGTAACCTGTTTCTGGCGTTTAACTCCAACTTGTAACCTGTTTCTGGCGTTTAACGCCAGAATGCAACATGGAACTGGTGTTGAATACCAGTTTACATCATTTATCCTTGAGCAAAGTATAGACTATTATATATTGCTGGAAAGCCCTGGATGTCTACTTTCCAACGCAACTAAGGGCGTGCCATTTGGACTTCTGTAGCTCCAGAAAATTCATTTCGAGTGCAGGGAGGTCAGAATCCAACAGCATCTGCAGTCCTTTTTCAGCCTGAATCAGATTTTTGCTCAGCTCCCTCAATTTCAGCCAGAAAATATCTGAAATCACAAAAAAACACACAAACTCATAGTAAAGTCCAGAAATGTGATTTTTATTTAAAAACAAATAAAAATATAATAAAAGTGACTAAAACATATTAAAAACTACCTAAAAATAATGCCAAAAAGCGTATAAATTATCCGCTCATCACAACACCAAACTTAAATTGTTGCTTGTCCCCAAGCAACTAAAAACAAAGTAGGATAAAAAGAAGAGAATATACAATGAATTTCAAAAACATCTATGAAGATCAGTCTTAATTAGATGAGCGGGGCTATTAGCTTTTTTTTTTTTTTCTGAATAGTTTTGGCATCTCACTTTATCCTTTGAAGTTCAGAATGATTGGTATCTATAGGAACTTAGAATTCAGCTAGTGTTATTGATTCTCCTATTTCAGTATGTTGGTTCTTGAACACAGCTACTTTATGAGTCTTGGCCGTGGCCCTAAGCACTCTGTTTTCCAGTATTACCACCGGATACATACATGCCACAGACACATAACTGGGTGAACCTTTTCAGATTGTGACTCAGCTTTGCTAAAGTCCCCAATTAGAGGTGTCCAGGGTTTTTAAGCACACTCTGTTTTTGCTTTGGACCTCGACTTTAATCGCTCAGTCTCAAGTTTTCGCTTGACACCTTCACGCCACAAGCACATGGTTAGGGACAGCTTGGTTTAGCCGCTTAGGCCAGGATTTTATTCCTTTAGGCCCTCCTATCCACTGATGCTCAAAGCCTTGGATCCTTTTTATTACCCTTGCCTTTTGGTTTTAAGGGCTATTGGCTTTTTGCTCTTGCCTTTTGGTTTAAAGAGCTTTTGGCTTTTTCTGCTTGTTTTTTCTTTTTCTTGCTCTCCTTTTTTTTTCGCATTTTTTTCTGCAAGCTTTGTTCTTCACTGCTTTTTCTTGTTTCAAGAATCATTTTTATGTTTTTCAGATTATCAAATAACATTTCTCCTTTTTCATCATTCTTTCAAGAGCCAACAATTTTAACATTCATAAACAACAAATTCAAAAGACATATGCACTGTTCAAGCATTCATTCAGAAAACAAAAAGTATTGCCACCACATCAAAATAATTAAACTATTTTAAAATTCGAAATTCATGTACTTCTTTTTTCTTTTTCAGAAAACATTTTTCATTTAAGAAAGGTGATGGATTCATAGGACATTCATATCTTTAAGACATAGACACTTAGATACTAGTGATCATGTAATAAGACCCAAACATAAATAAACATAAAGCATAGTAAACGAAAAACAGAGAAATAAGAACAAGGAGATTAAGGAACGGGTCCACCTTAGTGAGGGTGGCGTCTTCCTCTTCTTGAAGAACTAATGGTGCTCTTGAGCTCCTCTATGTCTCTTCCTTGTCTTTGTTGCTCCTTCCTCATAGCTCTTTGATCTGCAGTCAAATGCTCTGCCACTGAACTATGGACCCTTGAGATGAACCTCTCCATCTCTCATGACTCGAAGGTGGAAGCAACTACCTTCCTTTTCCTCTTTCTAGAGGTTTCTCCGGCCTTAGGTGCCATAAATGGTTATGGAAAAACAAAAAGCAACGCTTTTTTCCACACCAAACTTAAAAGGTTTGCTCGTCCTCGAGCAAAAAAAGATAGAAGGGAGTAGAAGGAGAAGTGGAGGAGAAGGAGGTGTGTGAATGGGTAGGTATGGGAGGAAAATGGTTTGAATTGGAATGGTGAGGTAGGTGGGGATCCTGTGGGGTCCACAGATCCTGAGGGGATCCTGTGGGGTCCACAGATCAAGTGGGGTCAAGGACTTAACATTCCTGCTCCAATTTAGGCGTGTAAAACGCCCTTGATGTGCAATCCTGGCATTTAACGCCAGACTGCTGCTTGTTTCTGGCGTTAAACGCCCAAATGTAGCTTGTTTCTGGCGTTTAACGCCAGGCAGATGCTTGTTTCTGGCGTTAAACGCCAGCTTGGTGCTTGTTTCTGGCGTTTAAATGCCAGACTGCTCTCCTCCAGGGTGTGCTGTTTTCAATGCTGTTTTTCATTATGTTTTTTATTTTTCAGTAGTTTTTGTGACTTCACATGATCAGCAACCTAATAAATCACGAAATAACAAAAAGAAAATAAAATAGATATGATTAAATAACATTGGGTTGCCTCCCAACAAGCACTTCTTTAATGTCAATAGCTTGACAGTGAGCTCTCATGGAGCCTCACAGATAATCAGAGCAAGGTTGGAACCTCCCACCACCAAACTTAGAGTTTGGTTGTGGCCTCCCAACACCAAACATAGAGTTTGAATGTGGGGGTTTTGTTTGACTCTGTATTGAGAGAAGCTTTTCATGCTTCCTCTCCATGGTTACAGAAGGAGAACCTTATGTCTTATAGTTTGCAATATCTGCAAACAATTGCTCATCTGGAAAGGTTTCAGAGATCTCAGTAGGAGGGAGGGATGCTCCTGCTACTGGTTCTATCCGGGACAGGTGATCAGCTACTTGATTCTCTGTCCCTTTTCTGTCTCTTATTTCTATATCAAACTCTTGCAGAAGCAACACCCATCTTATGAGCCTGGGCTTTGAATCCTGCTTTGTGAGTAGATATTTAAGAGCAGCATGGTCAGTATACACAATCACTTTTGATCCTACTAAGTATGATCTAAACTTGTCAATGGCATAAACCACTGCAAGCAGCTCTTTTTCTGTGGTTGTATAATTTTTCTGGGCATCATTTAAAACATGGCTAGCATAATAAATGACATGCAGAAGCTTGTTATGCCTCTGTCCCAATACTGCACCAATGGCATGGTCACTGGCATCACACATTATTTCCAAAGGTAATGTCCAATCTGGTGCAGAAATAACTGGTGCTGTGACCAGCTTAGCTTTCAGGATTTCAAACGCCTAAAGACACTCTGTGTCAAACACAAATGGCGTGTCAGCAGTTAGCAGATTGCTCAGAGGTTTTGTAATTTTTGAAAAATCCTTTATAAACCTCCTATAGAATCCTCATGCCCCAGAAAGCTTCTGATTGCCTTAACATTGGTGGGTGGTGGTAATTTTTCAATTACCTCTACCTTAGCTTGATCCACCTCTATTCCCTTGTTCGAAATTTTATGCCCAAGGACAATTCCTTCAGTCACCATAAAGTGACATTTTTCCCAATTTAGAACCAGGTTAGTCTCTTGGCATCTTTTCAGAACAAGTGCTAGATGGTTAAGACAGGAGCTAAATGAGTCTCCAAATACTGAGAAGTCATCCATGAAGACTTCCAGAAATTTCTCTACCATATCAGAGAAGATAGAGAGCATGCACCTCTGAAAGGTTGCAGGTGCATTGCACAGACCAAAAGGCATTCTTCTGTATGCAAATACTCCAGATGGACATGTGAATGCTGTTTTCTCTTGGTCCTGAGGATCTACTGCAATTTAGTTGTAACCTGAATAGCCATCCAAAAAGCAGTAGTATTCATGACCTGCTAGTCTTTCTAGCATCTGGTCTATGAATGGTAAAGGGAAGTGATCCTTCCTAGTGGCTGTATTGAGCCTTCTGTAGTCAATACACATACGCCACCCTGTAAATGTTCTTGTAGGAACCAGTTCATTTTTTTCATTATGAACCACTGTCATACCTCCCTTCTTAGGAACAACATGGACAGGACTCACCCAGGGGCTATCAGAAATAGGATAAATAATCCCAGCCTCTAGTAACTTAGTGACCTCTTTCTGCACCACCTCCTTCATGGCGGGATTTAGCCGCCTCTGTGGTTAAACCAGTGGCTTAGCATCATCCTCTAATAGGATCTTGTGCATGCATCTGGCTGGGCTAATGCCCTTAAGATCACTTATGGACCACTCAAGAGCTGTCTTGTGTGTCCTTAGCACCTGAATTAACGCTTTCTCTTCCTGTGGCTCTAAAGCAGAGCTTATGGTTATAGGAAAAGTGTCACCTTCTCCCAGAAATGCATATTTCAGGGATGGTGGTAGTGGTTTGAGCTCGGGTTTAGGAGGTTTCTCCTCTTCCTGAGGAGTTTTCAAAGGTTCTTTTATTTCCTCTGGTTCCTCCAGATCAGGCTGAACATCTTTAAAAATGTCCTCTAGCTCTGATTCGAGACTCTCAGTTATATTGACCTCTTCCACCAAGGAGTCGATAATATCAATGCTCAGGCAGTCGTCTGATGTGTCTAGATGTTGCATAGCTTTGACAACATTCAACTTAAACTCATCCTCATTGACTCTCAGGGTTATCTCCCCTTTTTGGACGTCAATGAGGGTTCGTCCAGTTGCTAGGAATGGTCTTCCTAGAATGAGAGTTGCACTCTTGTGCTTCTCCATTTCCAGCACTATAAAGTCAGTAGGGAAGGCAAATGGCCCAACCTTGACAATCATATCCTTAATTATTCCTGATGGGTATTTAATGGAGCCATCAGCAAGTTGAAGACAGATCCGGGTTGGTTTGACCTCTTCAGTCAAGCCAAGCTTTCTGATAGTGGATGCAGGGATTAGGTTGATACTTGCTCCAAGATCACATAAAGCTGTCTTGGTGCAATTACCCTCTAATATGCATGGTATCATAAATCTCCCGGGATCTTTAAGCTTTTCTGGGAAGCTTTTCAGAATGACTGCAATGCATTCTTCAGTGAGGAGAACTCTTTCAGTTTTTCTCCAATCCTTCTTATGACTCAAGATATCTTTCATGAACTTGGCATAAGATGGTATTTGCTCAAGTGCCTCTGCAAACGGAATCTTTATTTCAAGAGTCCTGAGATAGTCTGCAAAGCGGGCAAATTGCTTATCCTGCTCCTCCTGGCGGAGTTTTTAAGGATAAGGTATCTTGGCTTTATATTCTTCAACCTTAGTTACTGCAGGTTTATTTCCTACAGAGGTGGTTAGAGAAGCCTTTTTAGAGGGGTTGTTATCAGCACTTGTGTATGTCTGATCCCTCACTGGCATTTGAATGCCAGGGTTAGAAGCTGGATTGGCATTGGACGCCAACTCCTTACTTATTCCTGGCGTTTGAACGCCAGAACTGAGCTTCCATTGGGCATTTTACGCCAACTCCTTGCTTGTTTCTGGCGTTTGAACGCCAGAGTTATTCCTCTCTGGGCTCTTACTGTCCTCATAGGGATTTTGAATAGAAGTTTGTTCATTTCTTGGCTTCCTGCTACCTTGAAGTGAGGTATTTAATGTTTTTCCACTTCTTAATTGAACTGCTTGGCACTCTTCTGTTATTTGTTTTGATAACTGTTGTTCTGTTTGCTTCAACTGTACCTCCATATTTATATTAGCCATTCTTGTATCTTGTAGTATCTCCTTGAATTTGGCCAGCTGTTTTGTTAGAAAGTCTAATTGCTGATTGAATTTAGTAATTTGTTCTGCAGGACTAAGTTCAGCAGTTACTGTTTTAGGCTCTTCTTTCATAGAAGATTCACTATTTAGGTACAGATGCTGATTTCTGGCAACTATATCAATAAGCTCTTGAGCCTCTTCAATTGTCTTTCTCCAGCTGAGTGATTTAGAGAAATTTGAGCTTTCTCTGTAAGCCCATAATAGAAGATGTCTAACTGCACCCATTCTGAAAACATTTCAGAGGGGCATTTTCTTAACATCTCTCTGTATCTCTCCCAGGCATCACAAAGAGATTCATTATCTCCTTGTTTAAAGCCTTGGATGTCCAGCCTTAGCTGTGTCATCCGTTTTGGAGGGAAGTATTGATTCAGAAATTTTTCTGACAGCTGTTTCCATGTCTTTATGCTAGCCTTAGGTTGGTTATTTAACCACCTCTTAGCTTGGTCTTTTACAGCAAATGGAAACAGTAATAATCTGTAGACATCCTGATCTACTTCTTTATCATGTATTGTATCAGTAATTTATAAAAACTGTGCCAGAAACTCTGTAGGTTCTTCCTGTGGAAGACTGGAATACTGACAGTTTTGCTACACCATGACAATAAGCTGAGGATTTAGCTCAAAACTACCTGCTTTGATGGGGGTTATACAGATACTACTCCCATATGCAGCAGTAGTGGGATTAGCATATGACCCTAGAGTCCTTCTGGACTGTTCATTTCTACTTTTGTCCATGATGGAGAAAGGAAGATGATGTGGATTGTAAAAAATTTTTTTTGTTTTTTTGTTTTTTTGTTTTTTTGTTTTTTTTTGGAAACCGAAAATAAAATAAAATAAGTAAAAATTCGAATATAAGTTCAAAAATTAAAAGGAAATTGAAAACTAAAATAATTAATTAATTCAAAAGATTTGAAAAATAAGGGGTAAGGATTTTCGAAAAATGAAGAGAGAGAGTGGTTAGGAAGTTTTGAAAATTTAAATTTTAAATTTGAAAATTAAATTTTGAATTTTAAATTTTTGAAATTTAAAATTTGAAATTTGAATTTTGAAATTTGAAAATTTGAATTTTGAATTTTGAAAAAGTCAACAATACAAGATAAGGATTTGAAAGAGATTTAAATTTTGAAAAGATTTTATTTTTAAGTTTGAAAATTAAATTTTGAAATTTTAAATTTTGAAATTTGAAATTTGAAATATGAATTTTGAATTTTGGAATTTGAAAATTGAAATTTGAATTTGAAATAAGATAAGATAAGATTTTGGAGAAAGATATGATTTTTTTGAAAAAGATTTGAATTTTGAAATTTTAAAACTAAGATAAGATAAAATAAAAATTTTTAAAATAAAAATATGAATTTTTAAAAGCAATTTTCGAAAATCACTTTAAAATAAAGAGAAAAGATATTTTTGAATTTAATGAGGAAAGAGAAAAACAATAAAATGACACAAGACTTAAAATTTTTAGATCTAATGCTCCTTGTTTTTCGAAAATTTTGGAGGGAAAACACCAAGAAACACAAAACTTAAAAGTTTTAAGATCAAAATACAAAGAAGACTCAAGAACACCTTGAAGATTCACAAGAACACGAGGAACAAAAATTCAAAGACTCAACGGACTCAAGAACATAAAAAAAAGGAACACCAAACTTAAAATTTTTAGAAAACCAAAAATAAATTTTCGAAAATTAAATAAAAACTAACAAGAAAACACCAAACTTAAAACTTGACACAAGATTTAGTTAAATAAAAATTATTTTTGAAAAAGTTTTAAAAGGAAGATTCTCAATTACCAAGAACATAAGCACACTGCTCTAACCAATTGAGCTATAAATTCAAAGTGTTTTAACAAATGTATTTAATGTATATAAAATATTTTTTTTTGAATACTGATAATTTGAAAACGCACAAGAAAAACAAGAAAAAACACAAAACAAGAAAAACTAAAGATCAAACAAGGAAAATAAATAAGAACAACTTGAAGATTAAGAAAGAACTAAGAACATATAATTCGAGAAATTGAAAGAAAAATAAAAATCATGCAATTGACACCAAACTTAAATTATGAAGCTAAACTCAACAAAAGACTAAATCATGAAGTTATTAGTTTAAAGAAAAATTTTCGAAAATAATTTAAAAAAATAAAATAAGGATTTCAAAATTTTAACCAAAAACAATAATAGAAGACTCTAAACCAAAAAGAAAAATTTTTCCTGATCTAAGCAACAAAATAAACCGTCAGTTGTCCAAACTCGAACAATCTCCGGCAACGGCGCCAAAAACTTGGTGCGCGAAATTGTGATTCACACTTTTCACAACTCCGCACAACTAACCAGCAAGTGCACTTGGTCGTCCAAGTAATACCTTACGTGAGTAAGGGTCGAATCCCACGGAGATTGTTGGCTTGAAGTAATCTATGATTACCTTGTAAATCTTAGTCAGGAGATTAATTATGATTATCAATTTGAATTGCGAAAAATAAAAGAGCATGAAATAAATACTTGTTATGCAGTAATGGAGAATATGTTGGAGTTTTGGAGATGCTTTGTCTTCTGAATCTCTGGTTTCCCCCTGTCTTCTTCTTCATGCACGCATGGTTCCTCCTATGGCAAGCTGTGTGTTGGTGGATCACCATTGTCAATGGTTACCATCCGTCCTCTCAGTGAAAATGGTCCAGGTGCGCTGTCACTGCACGGCTAATCATCTGTCGGTTCTCACTCATGCTGGAATAGGATCCATTGATCCTTTTGCGTCTGTCACTACGCCCAACCCTTGTAAGTTTGAAGCTCGTCACAGTTATTCAATCCCTGAATCCTACTCGGAATACCACAGACAAGGTTTAGACTTTCCGGATTCTTAAGAATGCTGCCAATGGATTCTAGTTTATACCACGAAGATTCTGATTAAGGAATCCAAGAGATACTCATTCAATCGAAGGTAGAACGGGAGTGGTTGTCAGGCACGCGTTCATAGATTGAGAATGGTGATGAGTGTCACGGATCATCACATTCATCATATTGAAGTGCGAATGAACATCTTAGATAGAAACAAGCGTGTTTGAATAGAAAACAGAAATAATTGCATTAATTCATCGAGACACAGCAGAGCTCCTCACCCCCAACAATGGAGTTTAGAGACTCATGCCGTCAAAGAGTACAAAGTTCAGATCTAAAAATGTCATGAGGTACAAAATAAATCTCTAAAAGTTGTTTAAATACTAAACTAGTAACCTAGGTTTACAGAAAATGAGTAAACTAAGATAGATAGTGCAGAAATCCACTTCTAGGGCCCACTTGGTGTGTGTTGGGGTTGAGACTTGAGCTTTACACGTGCCTAGGCTGTTTCCAGAGTTAAACGCCAGGTTGTAACCTGTTTCTGGTGTTTAACTCCAACTTGTAACCTGTTTCTGGCGTTTAACGCCAGAATGCAACATGGAACTGGCGTGAATGCCCGTTTACGTCATTTATCCTGGAGCAAAGTATAGACTATTATATATTGCTGGAAAGCCCTGGATGTTTACTTTCCAACTCAATTGAGAGCGCGCCATTTGGACTTCTGTAGCTCCAAAAAATCCATTTCGAGTGCAGGGAGGTCAGAATCCAACAGCATCTGCAGTCCTTTTTCAGCCTGAATCAGATTTTTGCTTAGCTCCCTCAATTTCAGCCAGAAAATATTTGAAATCACAGAAAAATACACAAACTCACAGTAAAGTCCAGAAATGTGATTTTTATTTAAAAAATAATAAAAATATAATAAAAATTGACTAAAACATATTAAAAACTACCTAAAAACAATGCCAAAAAGCGTATAAATTATCCGCTCATCAAGGGGGCAGAGTTAAACTATCAAAAGATAGAAAAGTTTACTTATGCCCTTATCCTCACATCCCTAAGACTCCGACCTTACTTCCAGGCTCATACCATCAAAGTCCGCACTAATCAACTAATGAAACACATCTTACAAAAGATGGATTTGGTAGGACGGATGCTATAATGGGCTGTAGAACTGTCCGAGTTCGACCTAAAGTATGAAGCTTGGACACCAATTAAGTCACAATATCTTACTGACTTTGTCGCTGAGTACACTGAAAGACAACAATTAAATGGGGTCTCGATCTGCTCGGACCATTTTCACAAGCACTAGGACAAGTCAAATACCTCATAGTAGGGATTGATTACTTCACTAAATGTTGGATCGAGGCAGAACCCTTAGCAACTATCTGATAGATGAGATTTGCTCGACGGTCTAGAATTTCTCTTATAGAAATAAGCACTTCGTTGTAAGCATAGCTCCAAACCAACAAACAATTCTCACATAAAAAATATTTGTTGTCACAAGTACAAACTCCAATAAGAATTAACCGAAGTATTTAAACTCCGGGTCGTCTCACAAGGAATTGCAATGAAGTGCTCAATTATTGGCTATAAAGGGGTGAGGGGTTTTGATTTCGTAATTAACAAGAAAAATAAATGACAAGAAATTAAACAACAAGAACTAATAAAATAAAGGAAAGAAATCTTGGCTAGACATAGGTAATTGAGATCACCATCCTTTTCTACAAACCATATATTGATAATTATGAGGAACCAAGCTCATCAAGTCTACTTCCAAAAGTCTTAAGTACGTAATATCTACTCCTAGACTTGAAGTACGTCAAATGGCTTTGATCACATCAACCCATAAGTTCCAACCTATCTACTAATTAGATTAGTAGTGGGTTGGTGTCAATGAGTATCATATTGATCACCAAAGGTTCTCAAATCACCAAATCATTGAGACCCAATGACTCAAGGTCACTCAATTCTCTTGGCCTAGGTCAAGAGCAAGGAAAAGCTACTCAAAAACTAAAGGAAACATTCTATCAAACACTTAGAGTGCAAGAAAAGTAAACATCATAAAATGAAAGAATTAAAGGAACCCATAAGAATCATAAGCAAGAAATCAAAAATAATAATGAAGATAAACATAGAAGAGCATGGAAACATAAAATTGCATTAAGGAAAATTAAGATCCAACAATGGTTCATCAACACAAAAGAGAGTAAAACAAGAATTTAACAAGAGAAGATTGAGACAATATAACACTAAAATATAATAAGAAATAAAATCAAAACAAGAATTGAAAGAGAAATTTGAGAGTGATTAACCTAACTTTACCCTAATTTCTATCCTAAGTCTAGAGAGAGGAGAGAGCCTCTCTCTCTAGAATTCTACTCTAAAACATGATGAAAACTAAACTATGACTACTTGGTTCATTCCCCACCCCCTCAATCCTTGGGTTCAATAGCATCAGAAATGAGTTGGATTGGGCCTAAAATGAGCTAGAAATCGCTGGCCATGATTTCACTTTTAGTGAATCACGTGCTCCATCGGCACGCACGCGTACATGGCGTGTGCGCACCCCTAAACGCGAAGCAACTATGGCAAATTTTATATCATTTTGAAGCCCCAGATGTTAGCTTTCCAACGCAACTAGAACCGCCTCATTTGAATCTCTGTAGCTCAAGTTTTGGTCGATTGAGTGCAAAGAGGTCAGGCTTGACAGCTTTACGGTTCCTTCATTTCTTCATGAGTTCTCCCACTTTGCATGCTTTTCTCCTCACTTCTTCCATCCAATACTTGCCTTATGAACCTGAAATCACTCAACAAACATATCAAGGCATCGAATGGAATTAAAGTGAGTTAAATTTAGCTATTTTAAGGCCTAAAAAGCATATTTTCACATTTAAGCACAAATCAAGGGAGAATTACAAAACCATGCTATTTCATTGAATAAATGTGAGAAAAGTTGATAAAATCCCCCAAATTAAGCACAAGATAAATCACAAAATCGGGGTTTATCAAATCTCCCCACACTTAAAATAAGCATGTCCTCATGCTAAGAATAAAGAAGGACAAGAAAAGGGTATGAATATTTATTCAATGCAATTAAACTATATGCACCTATCTACATGAATGCAACTAAATGCAAAATGATTCTACCTTCTTGGTTAAAAGTAAATCAATCCCCAAGAGCACATATGCACATGTAGGGCTAAGTAGTATGATGATTCACGAATCCTACCAATTTGAATCTCAAATTAAAGCACAAATAGACTTGCAAGAAGAAAAGCTCATGAAAGCCGGGAACAAGGAATTGAGCATCGAACCCTCACCGGATGTGTATCCGTTCTAGTCGCTCAAGTGTATAGGGTCGATCACTCAATTCTCTTCTAATCATGCTTTCCATGATTTGTTTTTCATCTAACAATCAATAATTATTCAATGCATGCATACATTCATCATGAGGACTTATTCATAGGTTGTAATGGGGCTAGGAAAAAGGTAGGGATGTATATGGTCCAGTGAGCTTGAAATTTGTATCTTTGATTAGTCTAAGCTTTCACTAAACACATATAACAGCCTATACAATTCTAATACACAACCTAGCTACCCATGATTCCCACTTTTTTTCACATACTCATACATTCTTTTTAATTCACATTCCATATGCATTGATATTATTACTTTACTTTGGGGCATTTTTGTCCCCTTTTTATTTCTTTTTCTCTTTTTTTTCTTTTTTTCTATTTTTTTCTTTTATATATATATATTTTCTTCTTATCATTTTTTTCTAAAGTATATACAAATGTATCAATGCATATGTGTTTACATATTTAATACATGAGTATGTACCCAATTCCCAAAAATTTTAATAAAAATAAAAATTACACTTTTACCTCAACCAATGTCCCAAGTTTCCCATACCCAAATGATACACACCCTCACTAGCCTAAGCTAATCAAAGATCCAAATTAAGGACATTTATTATTTTCACTTAGGGGTAGTGATGTGCTATAATTAAGAACAAAAGGGATTCAATAGGCTCAAAATTGGCTAACAATGGTTGATGAAAGGTAGGCTATTTGGGTAAGTGAGCTAAATAAAATGATGGCCTCAATCATATAAATGCATGTATACATGGAATAATAGACATATAGAATCAAACAAATCAAAGATTACAATCATAGAAAAAGAACAATACACACAAGAATGGAAAATAAGTGGTTATAAGATGTAACCACACAATTGGGCTCAAAACTCACATGCTTTTATTCTTAGCTCAAAAACCATGTTCCAAAATACATTCTTCAAGCAAGTTTGTCACAATATTTTTTTTCAAATTGGTAGGGTGTCCCAAAACAATTTTTCTTAGAAAAGAAATCATCACCCTAACCAAGTAGTCCTAACATAAAAAGAAGTGGTAAAATATGTACAAACTCTAACTATCATGCAACTTATCATGCAATGCGACAACTAACTAACAAAGAAAATTAAGAATTGGTGTTGAAAAAAGGAGTTGTTACCCATGGAGGTCGGTCGGACGACCTCCCCACACTTAGAAATTTGCACCGTCCTCGGTGCATGCAAAGGAGATCAATGTGGACGGGTTGCTACAATTGATGAGCTTCCTCAAAGGGTTGTGCGGGTGAACTTGTTTGTTGCCCCATTTAGAAGCCTTTCCAATCCTTTCCTTCTTGGTGGCCAACCTAAAAGGAAAGAGAAAGAAGGATAATTAAGCCTATATCAAAGATATCAAAGCAAGTAGAACATAGGCGGGGGCTAATGCCAAATAAGAGTAAGGTTCTCACTACATGTTAGCTACGCATGTAAGTGAGAGAGCAATATAGCCAAAGGGCATATCAATTAATACTTGATGCAAGAGTAAAGTCAAAGCATAGGCAAATGACATGAGGAGCATGTTGCATCAAGCTTAATCAACAATTGACACAAACAAGATTAGTGATAAACATGAGAGCATTTGGTCCCATCCTAACTCAATGATGATTAGGTACAAAAACAAGGGATCATGAATCAGGAAAGACTAAAGCACGAATCTTGTGTGTAGAGAAAATATTACAATTATTGCCAAACAAGTCACGACGCACCAAGAGTAACCAAGAAATTTTCAACAATTGAGTAAGAGAATTCAACACCATTATTAAAATAAGAAGCTAAAAAAAAGAAGAAGGTAAAACAAGCTATAAAAACAAAATGAAAATGCAAAGAATAAAAGTATGCGAATGCAATGGACAAAAGAAAATGGAAGATGAGAAAAAAAACTCTTTTTTTTGTGACGTGGACGCGTCATGCACGCCCACGCGCCGATGCGCAGTTTGGACGAAGGGCGCGTACGCGCCAGGTGTGCTTACGCGTGGATGTGAAGATGGCGACCGACGCGTACGCGTCATGTACGCTTGCGCGTGGGTCGCTGATGATTGGGATTTTTGACGGTTTAGAATTTCACTAATGAAATCTCGTTGTAAAGTATAGTTTCTAAACCAATCACTAATCCTTTCATACAAAAAGTTGTTTGTCACAAGTACAAACCCCTAAAATTTATAAACCGAAGTATTTAAACCTCGGGTCGTTCTCCCTAGGACGTACAATGAAGTGTCTTGTTATCGGTTATGGGTTATTTTGGGGTTTTGGATAAGAAGCATGAAAAGTAAATGGCAATGAAAATAAACTAACAACTATAAAAGGCTCTTGGCAAGGTATGAAAATTAGAAGTCCTATCCTAGTTATCCTTTTCAATTGTGATGAGATTCGTTCATTGCTACCACTTAGTTAACCCTTACTAATTAAAGGAAAGTCAAGTGGATGAATCAATTTGATTTCTCAAGTCCTAATCAATTCCTAAAGGAATGACTAGCTTTGGAGGCTTTCAAATCAATTAGCAATCTCTCCAATTATCAATCAACAAAGGAATTAGATAACTCAAGTGTCACTAATTACTCTACCTAGGCCAAGAGGAACAAAATCTACACTAAAATCCAACCAAGCATTTCATCAAACACTTGGAAGGCACAAGAGAAAAGTATAGTAAATCAACAACAAGAATGAAGTCTAACAACAATTATTGAAAGGAATTAACAACAACAATCAAGGAAATCACAATTATCATGAATTACCTCAAATTGCACTATTGAAAGAAAACCAAGGAACAACAATATATCCAAAACAAAATGAAGGATTACAATTATTAAAGCACACATCTAGAAATAGGAAGAGGAGAAGATTAAGAATTGGTAAATGAAAAGTGAATCAAAGCATGAGTTAAACCTAGATCTAAGAAGAGAGATTAACCTAAACCTAATCCTAATCCTAGAGAGAAGGGAGAGCTTCTCTCTCTAGAAACTAACTACAAAACTAAAACTAAACTAATGGTAACTAACATCTAAAGTGATCAATGATCCTAAGTGATGAATGATTCATGCCTCCTCCTTAATCCTTCATCCTTTTATTCCTTTCCCTTAGCAATTTGGCGCCAAAAATGGGTTCAGAAACCCTCTCAAATCGCCAGGCACGTGTTGCATTAATGAGGTCATGTGCCAGCATCGGCGCGTGCGCGCATGGTACGCGTGCGCGTCCCTGGTCGATTCTGCAATGTGCGCGCGAGCGCCTTGTGCGCGTGCGCGTGCATGGCTGACTTTGCTTCTTTGACTTTTTATGCTTCTCTCCACTTGTATGCTCCCTTCCTTGCTTCCTTTGATCCATGCCTAGCCTATTTCAACCCTGGAATTACTAGCAAACACATCACGGCATCGTATGGAATCAAACAGAAACTAGAATTCACCAAAATAAGGCTTAAAAAGCATGTTTTTACACTTAAGCACAATCATGGAAGAGATAACAAAACCATGCTAATTCTTAGGCTAAATGTGACAAAGGTTATCAAAATGTTCTAAATTCAAGGCAAAACAAACCGTCAAATTGGGGTTTGTCAACCTCCCCACACTTAAGCCTTAGCATGTCCTCATGCTAAAATAAGAAGGAACTAAGGGGTATGGCATTTATTGAATGCAACTAAATTATATGAGTCCTATCTAAATGCAACTATCTAAGGCAATTGGAAATGCTTAGTTCAAACAAATCAATTCCCAAGAGAGCATGTGTAAGTACAAGAGCTAAGTAATAAGGACCAAGTCCAAACCACAATTGTATTGAATTGTTAAAAGGAGTTCAAACTTGCAAGAATATAGATAATATAGGTGAAATGCATGTAATTGAACTTTTGAACCCTCACCGGATGTGTATCCGCTCTATTCACTCAAGTGTTTAAGGGTTAATCCACTCAATTCTCTTCTAATCATGTTTTCCAAGATTTGATTTTCTTCTAACAATCAACATTTATTCAATGCGTGCATACATTCATCATGAGGTCTTTCATTTAGGTTGTAATGGGGTTAGGGTCAAGGTATGATTATTTATGGTCAAGTGGGCTAGGATTTGAGTCTTTGATTAGCATAGACTTTCCCACCTAACCTAATTAGTGACCTATACAAATGCGAGTTATTCTAACTACCCATTCTTCACTTTTTCTTACATACTTCATGTATTTTCTTTTCATTTCACAACACTTATGCATTGATTCCTTTTTATTGACTCCACTTTGGGGCATTTTGTCCCCTTTTATTTTTTTTCTTCTTTTTTTTTTCTTTCATTTTATTTTTCTTTTCATCATTATTTTTTTTTTCTATATATATATATACATTTTTTTTGTTTTTTTTGTTTTTTTTTTCTTTCAAGCTAAATACACGAACATCAATGCATAAGGTCTCTACATTTGATTAATACATGAATATGTGCCCAATTCCTAAACATAAAAGTGTATTGCCCCTTTCTATCCCGTCCAATGTTCCCAAGCCTCACCAACTTGAATAATACATACTCTCACTAGCCTAGGCTAATCAAAGATCCAAACAAGGACCTTTCATTGGTTTTCCGCCTTGGGCTTGTAATGAGCTAAAATAAGGATGAGTTGGTTAAGCATAGGCTCAAAATTGGCTAACAATGGAGAGTAAAAGGTTGGCTATTTGGGTAAGTGGCAAATGAAATAATGGCCTCAATCATATAAATGCACAAACACAAGAAATAAACGGATATATAGAATCAAGCAAATTAAGGATCACAATCATGGAAAGAGAACAATTTCACACAAGAATGGAAAATAAGTGGTTATAAAATGTAACCACATCAATAAGCTCAAGTCTCACAAGCTTGTGTCCTCAATTCAATACATGCTTCACAAGGTATGAATTTCAAGCAAGTTTCAAAAATTTTTTTTTCAATCAATTGGGTTAATGCCCTATATTTAAACTTTCTTGAAAAACCTCAATGTTTGACTAAGCATTGTTGTGATTGAAAAATTCAAAAAAAAAATTTTTTTTTTCTTAGTTTACCCTTTTCTTTTTCACTCAAAACCAAATTCTTATGCAAAAAGGGGTGACTAAGTTTCACTCAAAACATGATTTCTAATCACAACCACAAACTAAAAGGAGAATATACAAAAGGAGATATGCGAAAATGTATAAAGAAAAATCAAACTAAAATATGGAATCTATCATCCAAAATATCTAAAAGTATCCAAAAGCATCAAAATATCTAAAATCCAAAATAAGCAATAAAAGTATCCAAAGCAAACTAGAAATGCATCAAAATATATACAAAAATGTGCAAAATGAGATAACTAAGCCGAAAAAGAGTTCACCGGTTCCCAAATAATGCTACCGGTGCCCTCCCCACACTTAAAACCAAGCATCGTCCTCGATGCTAAACCGGAGGATCAGTGGGAGGTGCAACGATAGGCTCTGGCTCTGTCTGTGGCTGTGGGACCGGCTGAGGAACAGGCTGAGGAACAGGCTCCTCCTGAGTCTGAGGTGGTGCCTCCATATGTGCCGGCTCCGTAGTGTCAGGGGCATCCTGCTGAGCTGGTGCCTCCGCGTCCTCCTCCTGATGATCCTGCTCATCGGAGGCCGGAGAATCAGGAAGCGGAGGTAGCTCAGTGCCTAGAGAGATAAGTGCCTGGTCCATCCGATCCAAACGGCGTCTGACATGGCGTCGCTCTCGCTCTAGGAACCGGAAGAGACGCTGGACCAGGAGATATGTAGGCTCAGGTGCTGCCGGAGGGTCTGTAGATGGTGGAGGCGCTGCGGCTGTAGAAGATGATGGGCCAGCTGCAGGGGCTGGTGGTGAAGGTGTCCCTATGACAGCCCTAGCCCGAGAGCGGCGGCTAGCAGGTGGCCGCTCGTGCACCCAAACACCCCAGGGGATAGTAACCTCCCTGTCATCAGCATCAGCGGGTGGTGGTCGCACATCATCATCCGACCATGGGACATCAGCCAGGGCTGCCATACTCGTGACCAAGGTAGGAAACGGGAGTAGGCCACGAATATGCGCCCGCCACATGCACTGTCGGATAAGTCTAGGGAAGGAGACATCCTTCCCTTCCATAACACACCCGATCAGCAGAAGCATCTCCATGGGGACCTCAGAAAAGTGGGTGGTAGGCAGGACGTAGTGGGCGAAGATCATCTGCCAAGTCTTGGCCTCCCTAGTCAAATGATTGAACAACATCCCCTTTGGCTTGGTGTTGCCCGCATCCATAACCCAAGAAGCCTCAGGTATCCCAATCACGCGCCGAAGCGCCTCATAATCAAAAGTCATGGTGTGGATGGCTATCTCAGCCTGATGATGGGCACACTGGTCATGTGGAATGTGGCAGCAATGAAGTGCCTCCCCAATGGCGGCCTCAGTGAGCAGAATCTCTCTACCCCGCACCTGAACTGAATCCAAGGTCGGACGGAAGAAGTTGCAGTAAAATTCCTTCACCCAAGATATATTGATGTCACCCAAGTCCCGGTCAACAAAATCGATACCTAACTCAAGGATCCGACCATTAATGCGCCGTCTCACATCATTAGGTAGGAGCAACTTCTTCTCAACATTCAGCTTCGTGGTCCGATACCTAGAGAACCGAAGCTCACAGTAGAGATTGGGGAATTTGCCAGGATTGGTGGAAGGCAACTGCTGATTCTCTTTATCCTCGTCCTGCAATGGATTCCGAGCACAATTCTTGTAGATGGAAGGAATGGAGGGGGTAGAGTGTTTTCTCTTTTTGGAGGTGGTGGCTACGGCTTTGCCTTTATCCGACATCGTTTGTATTCATCCTTGAATCTCCAAGGATCTTTGTTCCTCAATTGGTTGACAGAATTTCCAACCATATTCATCAAACTTGGGCAAAGTTCTACCCAAGATATGAGTCCCCATAGTTGGTCTTCATTTAGCGAACCGGGATCTCATATCTTGTCTTCACACCCGTCCGTTAGTTGAGTTTCATGGTTTTGTCGGATGAGCGGTTGGCATAGAGGTGATTGACTCATAGAATTCTCTTTGCTCCACCAATGCTTCCTCCTAGATCCATATAAAGTAATTCTTGTCCCACCATCATCCCTATACCTTGAAGCTTTGACCTCAATGAGCCTAATTCCTAACTTGCAACCACTACACAACTCATTCTTGCTTTTAATTCCACAAAGGGCTCTAAGTTGTCCATCCGTTTCAATCAAACCATATTCAAGCGAGAAAGTAAAGCTTATGGATAAGAATTTTACCCACTTGAATGTTGTGTTGGATGGCGACTTGGGAAGAGGGTCTTCCCCACACTTAGACAATGCAAGGTCTACTTCCTTGTGCTCTTCTTTGTGTATTTCCACCTCTTCACAATTCTTCTCACTTTCAACCTCATCCTTTTTGTTACGTGGCTTGGTGTTATCTTCAAGAACTTCATCTTGTTTAATGAGAGGCGATTCAATTTTGGATTGAAATTCATTGATGAACGAGGTCATCTCTTGATCAACCGCTTCATATTCTTCAATTTCAATATACACCATGCCAACGTTCTCCTCTTGGTAGCTCTCTTTCTCATTGCTCACCAAGGGTATGGGAGGTTGTGCACACTCTTTTATACTTTCAATTCCATGTCCAATGGGAGAGAATTCCATTGTAGAGAGAAATTCTTCCATGATTGAATCCATCTCTTGATAAGCCTCTTCCAAGTCTCCAACGATGATATGCCTTGGGGGTTGCGCACCCTCCTCAACATCAATATCAAGCTTCTTGGAAGAGTTCTCCATGATGCTACATTCCCATGGACTTTCAACATCTCCGAAATCTTCAACCACTTCTTCCTTTTCTTCAATGATTATAGCTTCCTCTAGTTGCTCCAATACAAAATTTGACTCCTCCTTCTCCACCGAATTTTCCAATTCCTCCTTCATGCTTTGCTCTTCTTTTGACTTCTCACATGTGGTCACGGAGGTACCTTGAGTATTCAAGCATTGGTGGGCTAAAGTGTGCACCACCTTGGTCAAATTGGTCACAAACTCAAATGTATCCCGCTTCATGGCTTCTTGTCCTTGGAGTAACAAAGTGAGAGGATCGTCTATTGGGGCTTGGGGTGAATAGGAAGGTTCATTATTTTGGAGGGAGGGTTCATGGTAGGAAGGTGGTTCTTCTTGGTAAAGGTATGGAGATGATGAGTATTGAGGTGGTTCTTGGGAGTAATCTTGATATGGTTGTGGTGGTTCTAAAGGTTCTTGCTCATAATGATCACAAGGATGTGGTATGGGTGATTGGTTATATGATGGATATGGATCATAGGGTAGTGCTTGGTGATGAAAGGCTTGTGAGAATGGTTGAGGTTCATGTTGAGGATGAGATTCATAGGCATATGGTGGTGGTGCTTGGAAGTCACAAGGTGATCCACCATAGCCATTGAATTGACATGCATTAGGATGAGGGTTATACCTATAAGTGTCCGGAGGTTGATGCCAATAGGAGTGATCAATTCCTTGAGGCTCCTCCCCTCTTGGAGTGTTCCATCCTTGGTACATGTTGCCATTAAAGTCCACATTTCCTACAACACACTTAGAACCAAACTCAAAGCCAAAGTGATGAGAATTCATAATGAGAGAACAAAATAAAACTAACAAAAATTAAGAAACAACAAAAGATAAACCTATTCACAATATTCACATATGTACAATAACCAATAACACAACACCATTGCACATCCCCGGCAACGGCGCCATTTTGATGATTGGGATTTTTGACGGTTTAGAATTTCACTAATGAAATCTCGTTGTAAAGTATAGTTTCTAAACCAATCACTAATCCTTTCATACAAAAAGTTGTTTGTCACAAGTACAAACCCCTAAAATTTATAAACCGAAGTATTTAAACCTCGGGTCGTTCTCCCTAGGACGTACAATGAAGTGTCTTGTTATCGGTTATGGGTTATTTTGGGGTTTTGGATAAGAAGCATGAAAAGTAAATGGCAATGAAAATAAACTAACAACTATAAAAGGCTCTTGGCAAGGTATGAAAATTAGAAGTCCTATCCTAGTTATCCTTTTCAATTGTGATGAGATTTGTTCATTGCTACCACTTAGTTAACCCTTACTAATTAAAGGAAAGTCAAGTGGATGAATCAATTTGATTTCTCAAGTCCTAATCAACTCCTAAAGGAATGACTAGCTTTGGAGGCTTTCAAATCAATTAGCAATCTCTCCAATTATCAATCAACAAAGGAATTAGATAACTCAAGTGTCACTAATTACTCTACCTAGGCCAAGAGGAACAAAATCTACACTAAAATCCAACCAAGCATTTCATCAAACACTTGGAAGGCACAAGAGAAAAGTATAGTAAATCAACAACAAGAATGAAGTCTAACAACAATTATTGAAAGGAATTAACAACAACAATCAAGGAAATCACAATTATCATGAATTACCTCAAATTGCACTATTGAAAGAAAACCAAGGAACAACAATATATCCAAAACAAAATGAAGGATTACAATTATTAAAGCACACATCTAGAAATAGGAAGAGGAGAAGATTAAGAATTGGTAAATGAAAAGTGAATCAAAGCATGAGTTAAACCTAGATCTAAGAAGAGAGATTAACCTAAACCTAATCCTAATCCTAGAGAGAAGGGAGAGCTTCTCTCTCTAGAAACTAACTACAAAACTAAAACTAAAATAATGGTAACTAACATCTAAAGTGATCAATGATCCTAAGTGATGAATGATTCATGCCTCCTCCTTAATCCTTCATCCTTTTATTCCTTTCCCTTAGCAATTTGGCGCCAAAAATGGGTTCAGAAACCCTCTCAAATCGCCAGGCACGTGTTGCATTAATGAGGTCATGTGCCAGCATCGGCGCGTGCGCGCATGGTACGCGTGCGCGTCCCTGGTCGATTCTGCAATGTGCGCGCGAGCGCCTTGTGCGCGTGCGCGTGCATGGCTGACTTTGCTTCTTTGACTTTTTATGCTTCTCTCCACTTGTATGCTCCCTTCCATGCTTCCTTTGATCCATGCCTAGCCTATTTCAACCCTGGAATTACTAGCAAACACATCACGGCATCGTATGGAATCAAACAGAAACTAGAATTCACCAAAATAAGGCTTAAAAAGCATGTTTTTACACTTAAGCACAATCATGGAAGAGATAACAAAACCATGCTAATTCTTAGGCTAAATGTGACAAAGGTTATCAAAATGTTCTAAATTCAAGGCAAAACAAACCGTCAAATTGGGGTTTGTCAGTCGCTGGCACAAAATAGGTACAAACTAGGCATAAATCTCTGGTTTTTGGCTGGGGGAACGAAACTTCCACATCCACGCGTACGCGTGCATGCCGCGTGTGCGTGGATTGGCTGAAAAGCTTGGGCACGCGTACGCGTGGGTTGGTGCTCTATTTTTCAAAATTTTTCCAAGTTCTTACACCAAACCAAGCATTCCAAACCTCCAAACAACTACCAAAACACCATGAGACCTTATTTGACATACTAAACTACCAAATAAACTCAACAAACAAAACAAAACATGAAATTAAACTAATTACCAATATGTACAAAAGGGAAAAATGAAAAGAATTTACCATGGCGGGGTGTCTCCCACCTAACACTTTTGTTTATTGTCCTTAAGTTGGACTTATGGGGAGCTCCTCTTAAGGTGGCTTGTGCTTGAAGCTATCCTTGAACATCCACCAATGCTTGAATCTCCAATAAGCTTTACTCTTCAAAGATGATAACTCCAAGCCTTGATGGAGTTCCACACAAGCCATGGGCTCCCAAATTTGATTCTCCTTGTGCGATCTGAGATCCCACACTTTGTTTTGACACCCATCTTCAAATTGATCATCAAGATTCCAATTGGGTGGCATGACCTTAAAATTCTCAATTAAGCACCCAAACATTCTCCTGGACCCATGCAATTTGGTTCTACACCAACCATTGCCATTCAACTTCGAGCATGCATCCATTATGAACTTAGCGTGATATTTCCAACCACTACACAACTCTCTCTTACTCTTAACTCCACAAAGAGCTCTAAGTTGACCATCATTTTCAATCAAACCATATTCAAGTGAGAAAGTGAAGCTTAGGGATAGAAATTCTACCCACTTGAATGTTGTGTAGGATGGTGACTTAGGAAGGGGTGGTTCCAATGATCTTGCAAGTTTCACTCCCTTGTGCTCTTCTATGATTACCTCCACCTCTTTACATCTTTCCTCAACTTCAACCTCTTCCTCTTGGTGGCTCTCTTCTAATTCAATTTCTTCTTCATTGCTCACAAAGGGCATGAGAGGTTGTGCATCTTCTTCTTTGACCCCAATTTCAAGCCCAATGGGAGAAGATTCAATTGTAGATAGGAACTCCTCAATGATTGAGTCCATCTCTTGATCAACCTCTTCAAAGTCTTCAATCATGATATGCTTTGGAGGTTGTACACCCTCCTCAACATCAACATCAAGAATCTTGGAAGAGAAATCTCTAATTCTACATTCCCATGGACTTCCAACATCTCCTATATTTTCAACCACTTCTTCCAGCTCATTTATCTCAACTTCTTCCCCTTGTGACAATTCTTGCTTCAACTCCTCTTCTTCACCTTGAAGCTCTAAGCTCACTCCCTCACTATGCTCCTTAATTGCTTCTCCACATTCAACAATGGGAGTTCTTTGATCGCATAGGCTTAGGCGGGAGGAGACCATATTGCTAACGGCTTCCGCTAGGATAGCCATCTTGGCTTCTAGCTCCTTAAACTCCTTTTGGTTCTCTTCTTGCCTTCGAATGTAAGAACTAACATATTTTTGGAGAGGATCATCCATTGGAGGTAGTGTTGAAAAAGAAGTTTTATTATTTGGGAAGGAGGTTTCATAATTGGAAGTTGGTTCACCTTGATAAGGGTATGGGGGTGGTGTATATTAAGGTGTATATTGAGGTGGTTCTTGAGAGTAATTGTGTTGGAATGGTGGTGGTTCCATGTGTGGTTCATATGGTTCATAAGGTGGTTGGTATGGTGGATAAGAATTAGGGTCATAATGAGGTGTTTGGTGGTAGGGGCTTGTGAGTAAGGTGGTTCAAAGTCACGTTGAGGGGGTGGTTCATAGGCATGTGGTGGTGGTTGTTGACAATTACAATAAGGGTCACCACATCCATTAGATTGATATGTATTAGGATTAGAATTATACCCATAAGAAAATGGAGGGGGTTGTTGCCAATAAGGTTGATCAATCCCTTGAGGCTCCTCCCATCTTTGATTGTTCCATCCTTGATGCACATCCTCATTGTAGCTCCCATTTCCTACAACATAATTTGAACCAAACTCATAGCCAAAGTGGTGAGAATTCATAATAGCAAGAGAAAATAAAAACAAAACTAGTAAGAACTAATAAAAACTAACTCCTAAAACAAGCAAAAACTAGCAAAGAAGCATATTAACATATATACAATAGGCAATAACATAACACCATTGCAATTCCCCGGCAACGGTGCCATTTTGATAAATGAGATTTGCTCGATGGTCTAGAATTTCTCATATAGAAATAAGCACTTCGTTGTAAGCATAGCTCCAAACCAACAAACAATTCTCACATAAAAAATATTGGTTGTCACAAGTACAAATCCCAATAAGAATTAACCGAAGTATTTAAACTTTGGGTCATCTCACAAGGAATTGCAATGAAGTTCTCAATTATTGGCTATAAAGGGATGATGGGTTTTGATTTGGTAATTAACAAGAAAAATAAATGACAAGAAATTAAACAACAAGAACTAATAAAATAAAGGAAAGAAATCTTGGCTAGACATAGGTAATTGAGATCACCATCCTTGTCTACAAACCATATATTGATAATTATGAGGAACCAAGCTCATTAAGTCTACTTCCAAAAGTCTTAAGTACGTAATATCTACTCCTAGACTTGAAGTACGTCAAATGGCTTTGATCACATCAACCCATAAGTTCTAACCTATCTACTAATTAGATTAGTAGTGGGTTGGTATCAATGAGTATTATATTGATCACCAAGGGTTCTCAAATCACCAAATCATTGAGACCCAATGACTCAAGGTCACTCAATTCCCTTAGCCTAGGCCAAGAGCAAGGAAAAGCTACTCAAAAACTAAAGGAAACATTCTATCAAACACTTAGAGTGCAAGAAAAGTAAACATCATAAAATGCAAGAATTAAAGGAACCCATAACAATCATAAGCAAGAAATCAACAATAACAATGAAGATAAACATAGAAGAGCATGGAAACATAAAATTGCATTAAGGAAAATTAAGATCCAACAATGGTTCATCAACATAAAAGAGAGTAAAACAAGAATTTAACAAGAGAAGCTAAGAAGATTGAGACAATATAACACTAAAATATAATAAGAACTAAAATCAAAACAAGAATTGAAAGAGAAATTTGAGAGTGATTAAACTAACTTTACCCTAATTTCTATCCTAAGTCTAGAGAGAGGAGAGAGCCTCTCTCTCTAGAATTCTACTCTAAAACATGATGAAAACTAAACTATGACTACTTGATTCATTCCCCCCCCCCCTCAATCCTTGGATTTAATAGCATTAGAAATGAGTTGGATTGGGCCCAAAATGAGCTAGAAATCGCTAGCCACGATTTCACTTTTAGTGAATCACGTGCTCCATCGGCACACACGCGTATATGGTGTGTGCGCGCCCCTAAACGCGAAGAAAATATGGCAAATTTTATATCATTTTGAAGCCCTGGATGTTAGCTTTCCACCCCAACTAGAACCGCCTCATTTGGACATCTGTAGCTCAAGTTATGGTCGATTGAGTGCAAAGAGGTCAGGCTTGACAGCTTTACGGTTCCTTCATTTTTTCATGAGTTCTCCCACTTTGCATGCTTTTCTCCTCACTTCTTCCATCCAATACTTGCCTTATGAACCTGAAATCACTCAACAAACATATCAAGGCATTGAATAGAATTAAAGTGAGTTAAATTTAGCTATTTTAAGGCCTAAAAAGTATGTTTTCACATTTAAGCACAAATCAAGGGAGAATTACAAAACCATGCTATTTCATTGAATAAATATGAGAAAAGTTGATAAAATTCCCCAAATTAAGCACAAGATAAACCACAAAATCGGGGTTTATCACTATCTCCGCTCAGAAAAGTTGAAGATTCTTATATAAGAACATTGTCACAAGGTTTGGAGTTTCCCACTCCATAACCACGGACAACGGGACTCGATTCACTAACTTAACCTTTAGGAACCCGGTGGCCGACCTAAAGATAAAACATCAATTTACATTGGTAGAGCACTTCCAAGCCAATGGACAGGCTGAAGCTGCCAACAAAGTCATACTGACTGGGATAAATCGCCGACTACAAAATGCGAAAGAGGCCTGGGCTGATAAGCTCCCTCAAGTCTTGTGGGCATATCAGACCATCCTGCATTCTACAATAGGGGAATCACCTTTCCGACTTACTTATGGAATGGAAGCAATGATCCCCATAGAAGTACTTAAAGAATTACCTAGAGTCATATTTTACAATGAAATAGCTAACTTCTAGGCACAATAAGAAGAGCTCGATCTCATCCCCGAAGTCTGAAAAAGAGCTCAAATTAAGGAAGAAGCCCTAAAGCAAGGGATGACTTTAAGATACAACTAAAAGGTGATCAAGAGGAGCTTCACCACCAACGACCTCATCTTGATCTGAAAGACACCGGAGTACAAAAATCAGGAGAAAGAAAGTTGGCCGCTAATTGGAAGGGACCTTACAAAATAGTTGAGGTTTTAGGAAAAGGTTACTATAAAGTGTCCAACCTGCAAGGGTGGGAGCTCCCGAGGTCCTAGCACGCATGTAACCTAAGAAAGTATTATAGCTAGATAGGGAACCTTGTGCATTGGTGTACTCTTTTTTCTGATTCTAGGGTTTTTTAATGAGGCACCAGCACATGGGCTAGGGGTACTCAAGCCCCTAGTACGTAGATTTATGTAAGGAAATTTTTTGACTATAATAAAATTCCTACTTCTTTCTTCAAAGGTTTTCTATTAAAATCGCATTAATTTAGGCTCGACAAACCGCAAAAATTATTGCCCCACCTAACATGGTTGGCAAGATGAATCGATGAGGTACAAATTAATGTAATAAGTTATATAAACAACTCGTGAAAGCGACCTCAATTGTTAGGCCAGGTAAAAAACGAGCTATAGAAGTAACTTAATAAAAACCGACTACTCGAAGTTGGAACTAAGAAAGGAAAATCATAAAAGAACTAATCATTTAACAAAGTTTCTGGAATTTAAAATTAGGCAAGCTATATTCAACTTCTAAAAAACCTAGCTTCATTTAAAAAAGCGAAAGATTGTTCAAGATGCAAAGAAAGTAGCTTGAAAGCTACTTCATAAGGTTGTTTATAAAGTAACTAAGATATAAAGTAACTTTGAAAACTACTTTATAGAGTTTGGAGAAAGCAAAATATAAATTAAAGTGTTCAAGGAACTACGAAATATTACAAAATAAATTTAAAATTCATAAGGACCCACGAGTCGGGACCTTCCAAATATCCTAAACAGAAGCAAAGAGACTTTAAGATTTCTCACCAAAAAGCGGGTTGAGATCCTCGCCTATGACAACATCTTTTCTCTTAACAGGAGGGGTTAGAGGGAGCATGGAAACCAGCACAGTGAGGATAGCAGCCAAAAGTGAAGGAGAAGCCTCCACATTAATGACCTCGGGTTGGACCTCGAACGGAGCGGAACTTTGACCGACCTGGGGAGCAGAAGTCTTCAGGTTGAGAGGAGGCCCCTCATCCTCGCTAGGGGGCTGGCACTATCTTCCCATCAACAACAATGTTGTCTTGGCCAAGAGGAGACAGGTCCAGTCGGGGACAAAAATTCGGACCTGAGCCTTCAAGTTTTCAAACATTTCATCCATCCCTGCAGCCACATTTTCTTGAAGGGCCGCATGTTCTTCCCGGGCATCCTTCAACTCCCCCCGGAGGTCAATCAGCTCCGTAAAGGTCCGAGTATAGCTCTCCTCAACTCTCTTTTACACCCCCTTGTTCATACCCTGGGTCGAGCTGTCCGACCTGGAATGTTAGCGACAAGGCGACCGACCTCTTCATGTCCGACTATCCGACCTCTTCTCAAAGAGATCGGCCAAAATGCCAGAAAAGCCCAGTAAAGGGTCCAAATAGAGGAACACGACCCATATTCAAAGGCAGTACAAGCCTATAGAGATAAAGGCAGTTCCCTTGAAGATAAGCTGACCTCACCCAAAGATAAGATAAGATAAGATAAGATAACTAACTTATCTTACCAAAGAAGGTCAGCCTACACCACTATAAATACACTGGAGCACCCAGGTATAACTCATACTCTGATTCTACTAAAAACCTGCTTAATACCCTTGCTAACTTAAGCATCGGAGTCCCTTGCAGGTACCACCACCCTCCGGTGACAAAGGATCAGCAGTACAGCCAGTCCAACAAGTCGGACACGACAGCTCTGACCGCCACCCACCAGCCGGACACGTCATCTTCGACCAGTACAGAAGATCTCGTCCGAGATCGACCTACAATTTCAGGTAACCCTCAGAACATTGGCGCCATTGCCGGGGACCTGGAAGTCATCCCATCACCATGGTGGACGACCATGACAACGACCATGATTCAGTTCTAGAGAATAGAACACCGCACAAAAATGCGGACGCTACACTGAAAGATACCCCAGAATCTAACAGGGACAAAAACTCATCAAATCCGGGAGTGATAGAAGCGCTTCAAGATCGTTTAAAGCAACTTGAAAAAGAAAGCCAGCATCAATGAGAAGTTGGGAAGGATCTACAAAAGGAGGTAAGGCGACGCCGAGAATTAGAAGATAAACTTCTAAAACTTGAAGCCGATCTCAAAGGCAAAGCTACTCGGTCCACTCCTGAGGACAACTCTCGCAAGGATCAAGATCCATTCACTAGGGAGATCATGAAGAACAAAATCCCTAAGGACTTAAAACTTCCAGATATGGCTTTGTATGATGGCACTACAAATTCCAACCATCACCTCAGCAATTTCAGAAGTAGAATGTACCTCACCGACGCCTTAGATGCAGTTCGCTGCAAAGCCTTTCCAACAACTCTCACAAAGACAGCAATTAGATGGTTCGACAATCTACCTCCTAGGTCCATCTCAGGCTTTGACGACTTAGCCAAAAAATTCCTGGCCAGATTCTCCATCCAAAAAGATAAGGCTAAGCACGCCCCCAGTCTATTAGGAATCAAGCAAGGAGATCGGAAAAATCTTCGCAACTACATGGAAAGATTCAACAAAACATGCCTAGACATACAAAGCCTACCAACAGAGGCTGACATCATGGGCCTCATCAATGGCCTACGAGAGGGACCTTTTAGCCAATCTATATCAAAGAAATACCCTACATCTCTGAATGAAGTGCAAGAACGAGCGGAGAAATACATCAACATGGAAGAAAATTCTCGACTAGGAGAAACCTCAAAATCCGGATTCACCTACCCCTCCCGAGACAAGGATAAAGATTCCAAAAAGAAGGAAGATCGACATGGGGAAAAAATTAAAAAAATCATAATTATACCCCTCTTCGGGTGTCCCTTGTGGATGTCTACAAAGAAGTCTGCCACACAGAAAAAATACCCCCAGCTCGACCACTCAAAGGCAAAAAAGGAGGAGGAAACCAGAACAAATATTGTGAATACCATCGAGTCCGTGGGCATTCCACCAACGAATATTTTGACTTAAAAAATGTCATAGAAAAATTAGTAAGAGAGGGAAAACTAGATCGGTATCTGGCCAATCGGGACGATGAGCAAAGAAAAAGGAAAAGGGACGAGGATGTTGGACGAACCGAGCGATCACCTCGTACACCAGAAAGACATGTCCATATGATACACGGAGGGTTTGCAGGAGGAGGAATCTCCAAATCATCTTGCAAAAGATATCTCAAAGAAGTATATCATGTCGAGGGAAAGGAGGAAGCACCCGACATCCCTGCAATTATGTTTACCAAAGAAGATGCATCCGGTGTTATCTCGGGACATGACGATCCCATGGTCATCACCATTATACTGGCAAATGCAAATCTCCACCGCATACTGATAGACCAGGGGAGTTCCGCCGACATCTTATTCAAAACTGCCTTCGACAAGCTCGGCTTAGAAGAAAAAGAGCTTAGAGCATATCCAAATAACTTGTTCGGACTGGGAGACACCCCAGTGCAACCACTGGGATACATCTCACTACACACAACCTTCGGAAAAGGAAACCAATCCAGAACACTCAAGATAGACTACATCGTGGTCGACGTGAGTTCAGCCTACAATGCTTTAATAGGTCGGACAACATTAAATCAACTCGGCGCAATAGTCTCAACTCCACATCTATGCATGAAATTTCCAACTGCAGAAGGGATAGCTATGATAAAAGCAGATCAGAAGATGGCGCGCCGCTGTTATAACGAAAGTCTAAACCTCAGAGGCAGAGGAGAAGAATTCCACACAATCGAACTTGGTGGAGTTCAGAGGCGAGAAGAACTCCGTCCACAACCTGAAGGTGAAGTAGAGAAAGTCCAGATCGGAGACATCTCAAACAAAACAACCAATATTGGCACGATTCTAAGAGGAGACATAAAAGAATCACTCGTACAGTTCTTACGAGATAACGTTGATCTCTTTGCATGGAAAGCTGCAGACATGCCAGGCATAGACCCCAAACTAATGTGCCACAAGTTGGCGGTCTACCCAGGGTCTCGGCCAGTACAGCAGAGACGAAGAAAACTTGGGCCAGAACGATCCCAAGTTGTGGAAGAGCAAGTACAAGCCCTACTGGAGGCAGGATTCATAAAAAAAGTCAAGTACCCACTATGGCTAGCTAACGTCGTCTTGGTAAAAAAGTCAAATGGGAAGTAGCGAATGTGCACCGACTACATTGATCTCAACAAAGCCTGCCCAAAAGATCCTTATCCACTCCTAAGTATCGACGCTCTGGTGGATGCCTCCTCCGGATATAAATATCTCTCGTTTATGGATGCATATTAAGGATACAATCAAATCCCAATGTATCCGCCGGACCAAGAAAAAATCTCGTTTGTAACACCAAAAGCAAACTACTGCTACATCGTAATGCCCTTTGGTCTTAAAAACGCGGGAGCCACTTATCAAAGGTTAATGAATAAAGTCTTTCCAAACCATATCGGAAAAATCATGGAAGTCTACGTGGATGACATGTTAATAAAGACACAAAGTGAAGAGACGCTATTATCCGACCTAGCCCAAGTGTTCGACACTATAAGAAGGCATGTCATGCGACTCAATCCTGCAAAATGCACCTTCGCAGTAGAAGCTGGCAAATTCTTGAGCTTTATGCTCACACAAAGAGGAATCGAGGCAAATCCGGATAAATGCCGGGCCATACTTGACATGAAGAGCCCAACTTTTGTCAGAGAGGTACAACAACTCAACGGGAGGTTGGCAGCCTTGTCCAGATTTCTAGTAGGATCGGCAATAAGATCTCTTCCCTTCTACGCCACTCTAAGGAAGGGAAAGAAGTTTGAATGGACAACGGAGTGCGAGCAAGCCTTCCAAGATTTCAAAAGATTCCTGGGACAACCACCTATCCTAACGTGACCACAGGAAGGAGAACCACTCATATTGTACCTCGCAGTAGGAAGTCGGGCAGTAGCCTCAACACTAGTTCGAGAAGACGACAAGGGGCAACAACCTGTATACTTCATCAGTAAAGCACTACAAGGGTCCGAGCTAAACTACCAAAAAATAAAAAAATTTGCTTATGCTCTCATACTAACATCTCGACGACTTCGTCCGTACTTCCAAGCTCACAAGATTAGGGTTCGGACCAACCAGCCCATAAAAGGGATATTGCAGAAAACAGATCTAGCAGGCAAAATCTTGCAATGGGCAATCGAGTTGTCCGAGTTCGACCTCCAATATGAAGTTCGGACAGCCATCAAATCACAATACTTAGCCAACTTCATTGCAGAATTTACAGACACCCCGGAAGCCCCCACAGAATGGAATCTCTATGTGGACGATTCCTCGAATAAGACTGGAAGTGGTGCAGGTGTGATAATTGAAAGCAACCAAAGAACCCAAATTGAACTTTCCCTCAAATTCGGGTTCCCTGCCTCAAACAACCAGGCGGAATATGAGGCACTACTAGCTGGTTTGAAGCTGGCTAAAGAGGTCGGAGCTCAAAGACTCATTATCTTCAGTGACTCACAAGTGGTCACTTCACAAATAACAGGGAGCTACCAAGCCAAGGATCCCACTATGAAAAATTACCTGGGTAAAACCAGGGAACAACTCGGATAACTCCGGGAATATGAGATCCGCCACATACCCCGTGAACAGAATGCCCGAGCTGACGCACTCTCAAAGCTAGCCAGCACCAAACCAGGGGACAACAATAGAAGCCTCATCCAAGAAATACTGCAGAGTCCGTCAATCTCGGAAGAAGAAAAAGTCCTAGCCATAACAAGTTAAGATCAAGGATGGATGGCTCCCATAATTAATTACCTCAAAGCAGAAGCACTCCCTACAGATGAAAAGGAGGAAAAGAGGTTAAAACGAGAGGCACAACATTACACCATCATAAACAATACTCTATACATGAGAGGGATTTCAATACCTCTATTAAAATGTGTGCCGACTCCCAACACAAAGGAAGTTTTAGAAGAAGTACACAGTGGCATTTGTGGCAATCATCTCGGAGCACAAGATCTCACCAAAAAAGTACTTCGGGCGGGATTTTATTGGCCAACTCTACAAAAGGAAGCTACAGAGTTTGTAAAGACATGTCTACCATGCCAGAAACATGCCAACTTTCACATCGCCCCGCCAGAGGAACTCATCAGCGTGACCTCACCATGGCCATTTGTAAAATGGGGACTTGACCTTCTCGGACCCTTCCCTCAGGGATCGGGACAAGTTAAATTCCTCATAGTAGGGGTAGACTACTTTACAAAATGGATCAAAACAGAACCCCTAGCTAATGCCACTGCTCAAAGAAGTAGAAAATTCCTATATAGAAATATTGTCACAAGGTTTGGGGTCCCATACTCCATCACCACAGACAATGGCACCCAATGCACAGATGCAGGCTTCAGAAAGTTAGTAGCCGACTTGAATATAAAACACCAGTTCACTTCCGTAGAGTATCCTCAAGCCAATGGACAAGCTAAAGCTACCAACAAAGTGGTATTGGCTGGTCTAAAACGGAGATTATAGGATGCAAAGGGAGCCTGGGCTGAAGAGCTCCCACAAGTCCTATGGGCATATCGGACAATGCCATATTCCACCACAAAGGAATCACCCTTCCGGTTAACGTACGGAACGGAGGCAATGATCCCAGTAGAGATTGAGGAAGGGTCGCCTAGAGTGGTCAATTACAATGAATAAGCCAACTCCCAAATTCAAAGGGAAGAGCTCGACTTACTTCCTGAAATCCAAGAGAGAGCTCGGATCAGGGAAGAAGTACTAAAACGTCGAATGGCTTCCAGATATAATCAAAAGGTAGTGCCACGAGGTTTCGCTGTGAATGATCTCATCCTAATCCGAAATGATATCGGAACAACTCAACCTGGAGAAGGAAAGCTGGCAGCAAACTGGAAAGGACCCTACCGAGTCATAGAAGTACTTGGGAAGGGCTACTACAGACTCTCCGAACTCGATGGGTGAGAGCTTCCCAGGTCGTGGCACGCCTGCAACCTAAGAAGGTACTATAGCTAGGGATGGTAAAGGATCTCAGCATAGGATGCACTCTTTTTCCTGAAAAGGTTTTTTAATGAGGCACCAAGTTGAGATCCACAAATTACCCGACTTAAAAGGATAAAAACTCCGCATGTACATATTTGCATTTTTTCTTTTAAATAAAATATATTAGATGTTCTACAAGTTTTCAAGACGCATTAATCTGAAGCATTCATCGCACGATTATAAAGCAACAGATCGGCAGAAAGTGAAAAACAAATTCACTGCACGATCACGATAAAGACCAACAGAGATGAAAACCAAATTCATCTAAAGGTCGACTAAACAAGGATTGAACCCACCTTCTACAAATCGGCAAAGATGAAAATAGAATAATGCAAGAAGTTATCGAAAGTGATCCGGAGAAAGGACCTGAACAAAGTCCAAGAAAGAGGATTACAAAAATAAAAGTTATAGAAGTAATCCCTGAAAGAGACCTGAACAAAGTCCAAGAAAGAGGATTACAAAAATAACTTAGAAGAGACCGACATGACGAAGTTGGCCCAAAACAAGAGATCACAAAAGTAATCTCTGAAAGAGACCTAAACAATGTCCAAAGAGGATCACTAACAACAACTCGGACGAAACCGACACAACGAAATCGGCCTCCCAAAAGACCTTAAGTGTTTTACAAGGTAATTCCTAATAAAGACCTGAGCAAGATCCAAACAAAGCGAATTACTAGAAAAAACATCAGGCAAAGGAATCAAGCCAATCCAAAGAGGTCAGACAACGAAAGATTCCAGCATTCACAAAACCTAGAAAGGTGCCAAGTCGAGTGCAGATAGACATGATATAAAAACATAAAGTTATAACAAGCTTCAGAGGCCACCAAAATCAGCCCCAAAAGCTTGGAAACTATTTTGTTTTTCAAAATAAAGTTGCTAAACAAGCAACTAAAAGAGTATCAACAGTCAGCAAACATCATTTACAAAATAAAGGGTTTAAAAAGCCCACAAGACGGGCTATATACACAAAGCATTCATATAATCAGGGAAGACCCGAAGGCTTCTCGGCAGCACGAGGTGAAGGAGGGCGAGTCTGAATAGGCACAGCATCTACAGTCCCATCATCCCGATTCAAGATTTGACAGTCAGGATCTGACACGGGATGATCAACCTCAGCTGAAGGAGCGGAAGAAGTTGTCACTTCGGAGGCTTTGGCAGCAAGCACAGGGGGAGGTTTAACATCATTGTCATCAGGGTCGTCAAGGATAATCTTGCCATCCTTTACAACATTGTCCAGACTGAAGAGAGTAAGGTCGACCTCGGGAGCAAGAACTCGAACTTGCTCCTTCAGGTTCTCATAAGCAGCATTTACGCTGCCTACAAGGTGACCCTGGAGCTCAGCATAATCAACCCGGGCAGACTCCAACTCCTCCCTGAAACACATCACTTCCCTATAGGCCGTAACATAGCTATCCTTGTGCCTCAAGGCGGTATCCTCATCCAACCTCACAGAAGCCGCCAAGGCAACAGAACTAGCCTTTTCGGTCTCCAACGCCTTCTCCAGTTTGGTCACTTTCACTTGGAGCTCCTCCTTCAAACCCTTTATACGGTCGAACTCTTGCTTAGCCTCCTCCATAAAAGTTTTGGTAGCATGAAGAGGGAGGTTTGGGCAGTTCGGTACAGGGCAGCTCTCATATGTGCCATCTTGACGCTACTCCGAGTAATAAAATCCAAGTGGCGAAGGAGGGAGACATGGAGACATCGTCGGTAGGAATGGTACCATAAGGACCAATCTGCTGATCGACAAACTCAACCGCGTCAAAGTCAGGGGCATCAAGGTTGAAAGGCTCAGTTGTTCTTTGTTTTTTGTTTGGAGGAGCACCAGAAGTAGCAACAAAAACTTGAGGAGGATCATCCAAACGAACCCGGGGAGTAGGAATTACCTTCCTCACCCCCGGCGAGTTCGGTATGGCCGGCTTCAATTGAACCTGAGATGATCCCTCACCGGCCGCCTTAGTTGAGACGTTTTGAGCTGCAGTAGCCTTTCTTGCCCTCTTAAAGGCCTTCATAGATTCCTTATTCTTAATCATCTCTGCAAACAAAATATCACAAGTTACAAATAAAAAAAGAGCTCGTAAAGAAATAATCTCAACAAAACAAGGAAAGCCAAAATTGAACACTACCCAGCTCATCTCGAAGGAGTGAGGGGTCCCCTAAGAATTTCTTGGTATCAAGATAGGGAGGCTCCCCCTAATTCTCCTCCAACACAGTCACAAAGGCCTGCTCGACCTCGTCCAACATCTCCCAGGAATTCCTCGACACAACAACGTTCTTTTGCCACTCTAAAGGAAAAGTGGGCTCATCATTCTCATCCAGAAAAAAGGGACGAGCTCCTTCAACAGCTCGGACCTTGAAGAAATAGTTCTTAAAATCACGAAACGACTCGTCATACATAGAAAAAACTTTCTTTCCTTGCGAAACTCGGAAAGAAACCCAGGCAGCCTTTTTCTTCACTACCCCAGGTTTTGTCAAGACAAACAAATAAAAGAAAAGAGATTGCGAAGCAGGGACGTCAAACTCACGACACAGCAATTGAAAGATCTTTATAAAACCCCAAGAATTAGGGTAAAGTTGGGATGGAGCTACATTGCAAGACCACAACAGGTTGGTCTCAAAAGGAGTAAAAGGAATGGTGATATTCATCTGGCCAAAAAAGTAATCGTATGCATAGAAAAAAGGACGGTCTCCAACAACTCGAGTAGAGAAACAAACTCTCTCTTCAGGAGTGGGGGTACAAGCTCATAATTCTTTTCTTCACTACCACTACTACAAACCCTATGAAATTGCCTAAGCTGCTGACAAAATTCGGAATCAACCAAAGAAACACACAAAAGAACCATCGAATCCATCCAATCAGCCATGCCCTCAGGGATTTGGGAAGATGTCTCAACAATGTTCTTGCGAGAAGATATTAGGTCAACTAGTCCTACAGCAAGAAAAGAAGAAAATAGATTACTAACCCAAACATCTCCGATAAAGTCAAAAATCAAAAGATACGCAATGGGTTGTTTTTTACTTTGGGTTAGTAATCTATTTTCTTCTTTTCTTGCTGTAGGACTAGTTGACCTCATGTCTTCTCACAAGAACATTGTTGAGACATCTTCCCAAGTCCCTGAGGGCATGGTTGATTGGGTGGATTCGATGGTTCTTTTATGTGTTTCTTTGGTTGATTCCAAATTTTGTCAGCAGCTTAGGCAATTTCATAGGGTTTGTAATAGTGATAGTGAAGAAAAGAATTATGAGCTTGTACCTCCTACTTCTGAAGAGAGAGTTTGTTTCTCTAATCGAGTTGCTAGAGACCGTCCTTTTTTCTATGCATACGATTTCTTTTTTGGCCAGATGAGCATCACCATTCCTTTTACTCCTTTCGAGACCAATCTGTTTTGGTCTTGCAATGTAGCTCCATCCCAACTTCACCCCAATTCTTGGGGATTTATAAAGATCTTTCAATTGTTGTGTCGTGAACTTGACGTCCCTGCCTCGCAATCCCTTTTCTTTTATTTATTTGTCTTGACAAAACCTGGGGTAGTAAAGAAAAAGACTGCCTGGGTTTCTTTCCAAGCTTCGCAAGGGAAGAAAGTTTTTTCTATGTATGACGAGTTGTTTCGTGATTTTAAGAACTATTTCTTCAAGGTCCGAGATGTTGAAGGAGCTCGGCCCTTTTTTCTGGATAAGAATGATGAGCCCACTTTCCCTTTAGACTGGCAAAAGAACGTTGTTGTGTCGAGGTATTCATGGGAGATGTTGGACGAGGTCGAACAGGGCTTTGTGACTGTGTTGGAGGAGAATTGGGGTGAGCCTCCCCATCTTGATACCAAGAAATTCTTAGAGGACCCCTCACTTCTCCGAGCTGAGCTAGGTAGTGATTGATTTCCTTTCTTTGTTTGTCGATTCTATTTTCTGGAAGCTCTTTTCTGATTTGTAACTTGATTTCCCACTGTTATGTGTTGCTTGCAGATATGATTAAAAATAATGAATCTATGAAGGCCTTCAAGAGGGCCAGGAAGGCTACTGTAGCCCAAAGCATCTCGGCCAAGGCGGCCGGAGAGGGGTCGTCCCAGGTTCAGTTGAAGCCGGCCGTACCGAGCTTGCCGGGGGCGAGGAAGGTAATCCCTACTCCCCGGGTTCGTTTAGTTGATCCTCCGCAAGCTTCTGTGGCTACTTCTGGTGCTCCTCCTCACAAAAAACAGAAGACAACTGAGCCTTTTAACCTTGACGCTCCTGATTTTGATGCAATTGAGTTTGTTGATCAGCAAATCGGTCCTTATGGTATCATCCCCACTGACGATGTCTCTCTCCTTCGCCATTTAGACTTCATTACTCGGAGTAGTATTAAGATGGCACATATGGGAGCTGCTATGTATTGTACTGCTCAAGATCTTCCTCTTCATGCAACCAAGGCCTTTATGGAGGAGGCTAAGCGGGAGTTTGACAGAATGAAGGATTTGAAGGAGGAGCTTCAAGTAAAGGTGGCCAAGCTGGAGAAGGAGTTGGAGGGCGAGAAGGCGAGTTCTGTTGCTTTAGCGGCTTCTGTGAGGTTAGCTGAAGACACGGAATTGAGACACAAGGACAGCTATGTCACATCCTACCGTGAGGTAATGCGTCTTAGGGAAGAGTTGGAGTCTGCCCGAGTTGACTATGCCAAGCTCCAGGGTCACCTTGTGGGCAGCGTCAATGCTGCTTATGAGAACTTGAAGGAGCAAGTTTGAGTTCTTGCTTCCGAGGTCGACCTTACTCTCTTCAGCCTGGACAATGTTGTAAAGGATGGCAAGATTGTCCCTGATGACCTTGATGACGACGATGTTGAACCTCTGCCTGTGCCGGTTGCCAAAGCCACTGTTGTGCCGACTTCTTCAGCTCCTCCTGCTGGGGTTAGTCGTTCTGAACCAGAGCCTGATTGTCAGATATTAAATCGAGACGATGGGACGGTAGATGCTGTGCCCCTCCAGACTCGTCCTCCTTCGCCCCATGTTGATGCAGCTTCTGGAAAAACCTCTGGATCCTCTTTAGTTATTCTTGGTATATTTGTGTATGGCCCTGTCTGCGGGCTTTTGAACTTTTTATTTTGTAAATGGTATTTTGATGACTGTTGACACTCTTTTAGCTGCTTGTTTAGCAACTTCTTTTTTGAAAAACAAAAATAGCTTCCAAGTCCTTGGGGCTAACTTAGGTAGCCTCTTTGAGCTTGCTCTTATTATAACTTCATGTCTTTTAATATCATGTCGGTCTTTATCTACCTTGGTGCCCATTTTAGGTTTTTGGTAGTGCTGGAGCTTTGTTGCTTGACCTCTTTGGATTGGCTTGGTTCTTTTGCATGATGTCATTTCCATCAATTCATTTTGTTTGGACTTTGTTCAGGTCTTTGTTAGGAATTTTCTTTGTATAACGCTGAGGTCGCCGATTTCATTATGTCGATTTTGTCCGAGCTGTTGTTGACAATCCTCTTTTTTGGACCCCTCTTTAGGTCTCTTTCAGGTAGCTTTATATTTTGGACCGACTTCTTCGCGTCGGGTCCTTCTAAGTTATTTTGTAATCCTCTTTCTTGGACCTTGTTCAGGTCTCTTTCAGGGATTACTTTTATAACTTTTATGTTTTGGGCCGACTTCGTCATGTCGGGCCCTTCTAAGTTATTTTTGTAATCCTCTTTTTTGGACCTTGTTCAGGTCTCTTTCAGGGATTACTTTTATAACTTTTATGTTTTGGACCGATGTTGTCATGTCGGGCCCTTCTAAGTTATTTTTGTAATCCTCTTTTTTGGACCTTGTTCAGGTGTCTTTCAGGGATTACTTTTATAACTTTTATGTTTTGGGCCGACTTTGTCATGTCGGGCCCTTCTAAGTTATTTTTGTAATCCTCTTTCTTGGACCTTGTTCAGGTCTCTTTCAGGGATTACTTTTATAACTTTTATGCTTTGGGCCGACTTCGTCATGTCGAGCCCTTCTAAGTTAAAGTAATCCTCTTTTATAGGGTTGGCCAGACCTCTTTCCAGGGTTTACTTATAACTTGGTTTGACTTGGTCCGACTTCTTAACGTCGGCCAGTCTTTAAGTTATTATTTAGCAATCCATTAAGACCTCGTCAGGTCCTTTCTCCGGATCACTTTCGATAACTTCTTGCATTATTCTATCTTTGCCGATTTGTAGAAGGTGAGTTCAATCCTTGTTTAGTCGACCTTGAGATAAATTTGGTTTTCATCTCTACTGGTCTTTATCGTGATCGTGCAGTGAATTTTATTTTCACTTTCTGCCGATCTGTTGCTTTATAATCGTGCGATGAATGTTTCAGATTAATGCGTCTTGAAAACTTGTAGAACATCTAACATATTTTATTTAAAAGAAAATGCAAATATGTACTTGTGGAGTTTTTATCCTTTTAAGTCAGATAATTTGTGGATCTCAACTTGGTGCCTCATTAAAAAACCTTTTCAGGAAAAAGAGTACACCCTATGCTGAGATCCCTTACCATTCCTAGCTATAGCACCTTCTTAGGTTGCAGGCGTGCCATGACCTGGGAAGCTCTCGCCCCTCGAGTTCGGACAGTCTGTAGTAGCCCTTCCCAAGTACTTCTATGACTCAGTAGGGTCCTTTCCAGTTTGCTGCCAGCTTTCCTTCTCCGGGTCGAGTTGTTCCGATATCATTTCGGATTAGGATGAGATCATTCTCAGCGAAACCTCTTGGCACTATCTTTTGATTATATCTGGAAGCCATTCGACGTTTTAGTGCTTCTTCCCTGATCCGAGCTCTTTCTTGGATTTCAGGAAGTAGGTCGAGCTCTTCCCTTTGAAGTTGGGAGTTGGCTTCTTCATTGTAATGAACCACTCTAGGCGACCCTTCCTCGATCTCTACTGGGATCATTGCCTCCGTTCCGTATGCTAATCGGAAGGGTGATTTCTTTGTGGTGGAATGTGGCGTTGTTCGATATGCCCATAGGACTTGTAGGAGTTCTTCGGCCCAAGCTCCCTTTGCGTCTTGTAATCTTCGTTTTAGCCCAGCCAATATGACTTTGTTGGCAGCTTTGGCTTGTCCATTGGCTTAGGGATGTTCGACGGAAGTGAACTGGTGCTTTATGTTCAAGTCGGCTAGTAATTTTCTGAAGCCTGCATCTGTGAATTGGGTGCCATTGTCTGTGGTGATGGAGTATGGGACCCCGAACCTTGTGACAATGTTCCTATATAGGAATTTTCAACTTCTTTGAGTAGTGGCATTAGCTAGGGGTTCTGCCTCGATCCACTTTGTGAAATAGTCTACCCCTACTATGAGGAATTTAACTTGTCCCGATCCCTGAGGAAAGGGTCCGAGAAGGTCGAGTCTCCATTTTGTAAATTGCCAAGGTGAGGTTACGCTGATGAGCTCCTCTGTCGGGGCGATGTGAAAGTTGGCATGTTTTTGACATGGTGGACATGTCTTTACGAACTCTGTGGCCTCTTTTTGTAGAGTTGGCCAATAAAATCCTGCCCGAAGTACTTTTTTGGTGAGCGCTTGTGCTCCGAGATGATTGCCACAGATGCCACTGTGTATTTCTTCTAGAACTTCCTTCGTATTGGAAGTCGGTACACATTTTAACAATGGTATTGAAATTCCTCTTTTGTATAGAGTATTGTTTATGATAGTGTAGTATTGTGCCTCCCGTTTTAACCTTTTTACCTCCTTCTCATCTGTAGGAAGTGTTTCTGTTTTGAGGTAGTTAATTATAGGAGTCATCCATCCTTGATCTAGACCTATTATGGCTAGGACTTTTTCCTCTTCCGAGATTAACGGGTTTTGTATTATTTCCTGGATGAGGCTTCTATTGTTGCCTCCTGGTTTGGTGATGGCTAGTTTTGAGAGTGCGTCAGCTCGGGCATTCTGTTCGCGGGGTATGTGGTGGATCTCATATTCCCGGAGTTGTCTGAGCTGCTCCCTGGTTTTACCCAGGTATTTTTTCATAGTGGGGTTCTTAGCTTGGTAGCTCCCCGTTATTTGTGAAGTGATCACCTGTGAGTCGCTAAAGATAATGAGTCTTTGAACTCCGACCTCTTTAGCCAGCTTTAAACCAGCTAGTAGTGCCTCATATTCTGCCTGGTTGTTTGAGGCAGGGAACCCGAATTTGAGAGAGAGTTCGATTTGGGTTCCTTGATTACTTTCAATTATCACACCTGCGCCGCTTCCAGTCTTATTCGAGGAACCGTCCACATAGAGATTGCATTCTGTGGGGTTTCCGGGGTGTCTGTAAATTCTGTAATGAATTCGGCTAAGTATTGTAATTTGATGGCTGTCCGAGCTTTGTATTGAAGGTCAAACTCGGACAACTCGACTGCCCATTGTAAGATTCTGCCCGCTAGATCTGTTTTCTGCAATATCCCTTTTATGGGCTGGTTGGTCCGAACCTTAATGGTGTGAGCTTGGAAGTACGGGCGAAGTCGTCGAGATGTTAGTATGAGAGCATAGGCAAATTTTTCTATTTTTTGGTAGTTCAGCTCGGATCCTTGTAATACTTTACTGATGAAGTATACGGGTTGTTGCCCTCTGTCGTCTTCTCGAACTAGTGCTGAGGCTACTGCCCGACTTCCTACCGCGAGGTATAATATAAGTGGTTCTCTTTCTCGTGGCCGGGATATGATAGGTGGCTGTCCTAGGAATCTTTTGAAATCTTGGAAGGCTTGTTCGCACTCCTTTTTCCATTCAAACCTCTTTCCTTTCCTTAGAGTAGCATAGAAGGGAAGAGATCTTATCGTTGATCCCGCTAGGAATCTGGACAAGTCTGCCAATCTCCCGTTGAGTTGTTGTATCTCTTTGACACAAGTTGGGCTCTTCATGTTGAGTATGGCCTGGCATTTATCCGGATTTGCCTCAATTCCTCTTTATGTGAGCATAAAACCTAAGAACTTGCCAGCTTCTACTGTAAAAGTGCATTTTGCAGGATTGAGTCGGATGCCATGCTTCCTTATAGTGTCGAACACTTGGACCAGGTCAGACAATAATGTCTCTTCACTTTGTGTCTTTATCAACATGTCGTCCACATAGACTTCCATGACTTTTCCGATATGATCCGAAAAGACTTTATTCATTAGCCTTTGATAAGTAGCTCCCGCATTTTTGAGACCAAAAGGCATCACAATGTAGCAGTAGTTTTCTTTTGGTGTTAAGAACGAGGTTTTTTCTTGATCGGGTGGATACATTGGGATTTGATTGTATCCGGAATATGCATCCATAAATGAGAGGTATTTATATCTGAAGGAGGCATCTAACAGGGCGTCGATACTTGGGAGTGGATAAGGGTCTTTTGGGCAGGTTTTGTTGAGATCAGTATAGTCGGTACACATTCGCCACTTCCCGTTTGATTTTTTCACCAAGACGACGTTAGCTAACCATAGTGGGTATTTGACTTCTCTTATGAATCCTGCTTCCAGTAGAGCTTGTACCTGCTCTTCCACAGCTTGGGATCGTTCGGGTCCGAGCTTTCTACGCCTCTGTTGTACTGGCCGAGATCCAGGGTAGACTGCTAGCTTATGACACATTAACTCGGGGTCTATGCCTGGCATGTCTGCAGCCTTCCACGCAAAGAGGTCGGCGTTTTCTCGTAAAAACTGTACGAATGATTCTTTTATGTCTCCTTTTAGAATCGTGCCAATATTGGTTGTTTTGTCCGGGATGTCTCTGATCTGGACTTTCTCTACTTCACCTTCAGGTTGTGGACGGAGTTCTTCTCACCTCCGAACTCCACCAAGTTCGATTGTGTGGAATTCTTCTCCTCTGCCTCTGAGGTTTAGACTTTTGTTATAACAGCGGCGCGCCATCTTCTGATCTGCTTTTATCGTAGCTATCCCTTCTGCATTTGGGAATTTCATGCATAGATGTGGAGTTGAGACTATTGTACCGAGTTAATTTAGTGTTGTCCGACCTATTAGGGCATTGTAGGCTGAACTCACGTCGACCACGATATAGTCTATCTTGAGTTTTCTGGATTGGTTTCCTTTTCCGAAGGTTGTGTGTAGTGGGACGTATCCCAGTGGTTGCACTGGAGTGTCTTCCAGTCCTAACAGGCTGTTTGGTATGCTCTAAGTTCTTTATCTTCCAAGCCGAGCTTGTCGAAGGCAGTTTTGAATAAGATGTCGGCGGAGCTCCCTTGGTCTATCAGTGTGCGGTGGAGATTTGCATTTGCCAGTATAATAATGATGACCATGGGATCGTCGTGCCCTGAGATGATACCGGATGCATCTTCTTTGGTAAACGTAATTGCAGGGATGTCGGGTGCTTCCTCCTTTCTTTCGACATGATATACTTCTTTGAGATATCTTTTACGAGATGATTTGGAGATTCCTCCTCCTGCAAACCCTCTGTGTATCATATGAACATGTCTTTCTGGTGTATGAGGTGATCGCTCGGTTCGTCCAACCTCCTCGTCCCTTCTCCTTTTTCCTTGCTCATCGTCCCGGGTGGCTAGATACCGATCTAGTTTTCCTTCCCTCACTAATTTTTCTATGACATTTTTTAAGTCAAAGCATTTGTTGGTGGAGTGCCCACGGACTCGATGGTATTCACAATATTCGTTCCGGTTTCCTCCTCTTCTTTTGCCTTTGAGTGGTCGAGCTGGGGGTATTTTTTCTTTGTGGCAGACTTCTTTGTAAACATCCATAAAGGACACCCGAAGAGGGGTGTAATTATGATATTTTTTAATTTTTTCCCCTTGCCGATCTTCTTTTTGGGCTCTTTATCTTTGTCTCGGTAGGTGAATCCGGATTTTGAGGTTTCTCCTAGTCAAGAATTTTCTTCCATGTTGATGTATTTCTCCGCTCGTTCTTGCACCTCATCCAGAGATGTGGGGTATTTTTTTTATATGGATTGGCTAAAAGGTCCCTCTCGTAGGCCATTGATGAGGCCCATGATGGCGGCCTCTGTTGGTAGGCTTTGTATGTCTAGGCATGTTTTGTTGAATCTTTCCATGTAGTTGCGAAGACTTTCCCGATTTCCTTGTTTGATTCCTAGTAGACTGGGGGCGTGCTTAGCCTTATCTTTTTGGATGGAGAATCTGGCCAGGAACTTTTTGGCTAAGTCATCAAAGCTTGAGATGGACTTCGGAGGTAGGTTGTCGAACCATCTAATTGCTGCCTTTGTGAGAGTTGTTGGAAAAGCTTTGCAGCGAACTGCATCTGAGGCGTTGGTGAAGTACATTCTACTTCTGAAATTGTTGAGGTGATGGTTGGAATCTGTAGTGCCATCATACAAAGTCATATCCGGAAGTTTGACGTCCTTAGGGATTTTGGTCTTCATGATTTCCCTAGTGAATGGATCTTGATCCTTGCGAGAGTTGTCCTCAGGGGTAGACCGAGTAGCTTTGGCTTTGAGATCGGCTTCGAGTTTTAGAAGTTTATTTTCTAATTCTCGGCGTCGCTTTACCTCTCTTTGTAGATCCTTCCCAACTTCTCGTTGATGCTGGGTTTCTTTTTCAAGTTGCTTTAAACGATCTTGAAGCACTTCTATCACTCCCAGATTTGATGAGTTTTTGTCCCCGTTAGATTCCGGGGTATCTTTCAGTGTAGTGTCTGCGTTTTTGTGCGGTGTTCTATCCTCTAGATCTGAATCGTGGTCGTTGTCATGATCGTCCGCCATGGTGATGGGATGACTTTCAGGTCCCCGGCAACGGCGCCAATGTTCCAAGGGTTACCTGAAACTGTAGGTCGATCTCAGGCGAGATCTTCTGTACTGGTCGGGGATGACGTGTCCGGCTGGTGGATGGTGGCCGGAGCTGTCGTATCCGACTTGTGGAACTAGCTGCACTGCTGATCCTTCGTCACCGGAGGGTGGGGGTACCTGCAAGAGACTCCGATGCTTAAGTTAGCATGGGTATTAAGCAGATTTTTAGTAGAATCAGAGTATGAGTTATACCTGGGTGCTCCAGTCTATTTATAATGGTGTGGAGTGACCTTTCCAGAGATAAGATAGTTATCTTATCTTATCTTATCTTTAAGTGAGGTCATCTTATCTTCTGGGGAACCACCTTTATCCTTCTAGGCTTTGGCTGCCTTTAGATTTGGGTCGTGTTCCTCTATTTGGGCCCTTTACTGGGCTTTCCTGTCGATTTGGCCAAGCTCTTTGAGAAGAGGTCGGATAGCCTGACCTGAAGAGGTCGGTCGCTTTGTTACTGAACATCTCGGGTCGGATAGCTCGACCCAAGGTGTGAACATGTACTGACTACACAGACCTCAATAAGGCCTGCCCAAAAGATCCCTACCCACTCCCAAATATAGACACTCTAGTGGATACCTCTTCCGGATACAAGTATCTTTCCTTCATGGACGCCTATTCAGGATACAACCAGATCCCAATGTATCCACCCGACCAAGAAAAGACCTCGTTTCTAACCCCTAGAGCGAACTACTGCTACATAGTTATGCCTTTTGGATTCAAAAACGCAGGGGCTACATACCAAAGATTGATGAACAAAGTTGTCGCCGATCACATCGAAAAGCTAATGGAGGTATATGTAGACGACATGCTGGTAAAAACACAAAAGGAAGAATCATTGCTATCCGACCTCACCAAAGTGTTTGACACCTTAAGAAAGCATGGGATGCGACTTAACCCCGCAAAGTGCACCTTCGCGGTAGAAGTCGGTAAATTTTTGGGCTTCATGCTCACTCAGAGAGGAATTGAAGCTAACCCAGATAAGTGTCAGGCCATACTTAACATGAAAAGCCTGACTTATGTCAAAGAGGTACAATAGGTTAACGGAAGACTAGCAGCCCTATCCAGATTAAAAGAGGGAAAGAGGTTTGAGTGGACTCCAGAATGTGAACAAGCCTTCCAGGATTTCAAGAAGATTCTGGGGCAACCACCCATCCTTACTCGACCTCAGGAAGGCGAAGAACTCATACTATACCTCGCCGTAGGAAGTCGGATAATAGCTTCAGCACTACTTAGAGAAGACGAAGGTGGGCAACAACCCATCTACTTCATCAGTAAGGCTCTACAAGGGGATGAATTAAACTATCAAAAGATAGAAAAGTTCTCCTACGCCCCTATATTCACTTTTCGACGACTCCACTCATATTTCCAAGCTCACACCATCAGAGTACGGACTAAGCAGCCCATAAAAGGTATTTTACAGAAAACAGATTTAGCAGAAAAAATTCTACAATGGGCAATCGAATTATCAGAATTCAACCTTAAATATGAAGCTTGGACAGCTATTAAGTCATAGTATCTGGTCGACTTCATCACAGAATACACTGACACCCCGGGTATTCCCATAAAATGGAATCTCTACTGGACGGCTCATCGAACAAAACCGGGAGTGGTGCAGGCATAATTATATAGAGTGATAAGGAAACCCAAATCGAGCTCTCATTAAAGTTTGAGTTCCCTGCCTCAAATAATCAAGCTGATTACGAGGTGCTACTGGCTGGTCTGAGGCTGGCTAAGGAGGTAGGAGTTCAAAAACTTACTGTCTTCAGTGACTTGCAGGTAATCACCTCGCAAATAGAAGGGAGCTATCAAGCTAAGGATCGCACCATGAAAAAATACCTGGACAAAATCAGAGAACAGCTCGGATAATTTAATGGATATGAGGTCCGACATATACCTAGGAAACAAAATGCCCGAGCTGATGCACTTTCAAAACTAGCCAGCACCAAACTAGGGGGTAATAATAGAAGCCTCATCCAAAAAACACTGCAAAGTCCATCGATCTTGGAGGAGGAGAAGATCCTAGCCATATCAGGACAGGATCAAGGATGGATGACTCCCATAATCAACTACCTCAAGTCTGAAATGCTCCCCATAGACAAAAAAGAGGCGAAAAGGCTAATACGGGAAGGCAATACTATACCATAGTGGACGACGTCTTATATAGGAGAGGAATCTCAACACCCCTTCTTAAATGTGTCCTGACCTCCGCTACAAGGGACGTCCTGGAGGAAGTCCACGGAGGCATGTATGGCAACCACCTTGGGGCAAGAGCTCTTGCCAAAAAGGTACTCCAAGCTAATTTTTACTGGCCGACCTTGCAAAAGAAAGCAACAGAGTTTGTCAAAACATGCCCACCATGCCAGAAGCATGCCAACTTCCACATAGCTCCACCTGAAGAGCTCATTTGTGTTACTTTACCTTGACCATTTGCAAAATGAGGGCTCGACTTCCTCGGACCCTTCCCCCAGGGATAATGGCAAGTTAAGTTCCTCATTGTAGGCATAGACTACTTTACAAAATGGATTGAAGCAGAGCCATTGGTCACTGCCACCGCCCAAAGAAGTCAGAAATTTCTATATAGAAACATTATCGCAAGGTTTGGGGTTCCTCACTCCATTACCAGAAATAATGGCACCCAGTTTACCGACACTGGTTTCAGGAACTTGGTAGCTGACCTGAAAATAAAGCACCAATTCACCTCTGTAGAACACCCACAGGCCAATGGACAGGCAGAAGCCGCTGATGACAAGTCATTTTAGGCTAGTTTTTACTAGCATTCTTTCTTGTTTTCATAAGGTTTCATGCATTTCTTGCACAATAAGTAAGTGATTGGAGTGGAATTTCATGTTTATTTTAATTCAATCAAACATTATTAATTTTATACAAAATCATGAGATTTATGCAAGAATTAAGTGATTATTATGAATGATGCAAAACCTTATGATTTTGGTGAGACTTTTATTATATGTTTGATTGATGGCAGGTGAAAAGATGAATAGAAAAAGCAGAGAAATAAGCATTGCAGAAGAACGTTGTGCTCAATTGAAGAACGTTACACTCTCTAGCGACGCTTACGCGTAGGGCAAGAATTTTGAAAGACCCACGCGTACGTGTGCATGACGCGTACGCGTGGGTGTGATCAGCGCTCCTTTACAAAAAGAGCGCTACGTTCACTTTGAATGAGCGCCTGCGATAATTTCAAATTTGGGATTGAAGATTCGCCATCCACGCGCATGCGTACATGACGCACACGCGTGGATGGGGCATTTGGGAAGAAACACACAAATGCGTGGATGACGCGGAAGCTGGGAATTGACAATTTGCCATCCACGCGCACGCGCAAAGGACGCACACACGTGGGGAGCGCTCATGGCGCGAACGTAGCGCTCATTTAAGGAATGCTACAATGACGCGCGTGCATGCATGAAACACGCAAGCATGGATGAGGCTGGAGATAGTGACGACGCGCATGCGTATGGTACGCGTACGCATCGATGTGCAAAAATTTCAAGGGACGCGCACGCGCAGGAGATGTGTACGCGTCGGTGAATGAGCGTTGCGCTCTCTTTGAGAACACTACGTTCTCCTGAAGCTGCACCAAAGTACCAATCTTGACCCACTTCATCAAAGGCCAAAAAGCCCACTCCAAGTACTTGATGACTGAATTGGAAAGTGTATAAATAAAAGAAAATTTGATTTCATTAGGATCTTTTTCCTGGAGCTTTTCTTTGAGTTTTTCTTTTTAGGAGTTCTTTAGAGTTTTAGATTTGAATTTCTTTTTATTCTTTATCTTCTTCACTTCTGCAATTTTTCTTTTCTGTTTTTATGCTAGAGCAATGATGAACTAAACCTCAATTTCATTAGGGGGAGGAGCTCTATTGTAATTCCAATGAATCAATAAAATTCTTCTTCTTCTCTATTCATTTGTGTAGCTATTGGGTATCTTCTGTTTTGATTGTGAATTATTCACTCTGGAAGGGGGTTTAATTCAGTGAATGCTTGTGTGAGCCTTGGAAGGGGAATCACTTACATTAGAATTGGAGCTCTATCCTTCACTACTCTCTTGATCAACACCATTCGGGAGGAATTGAGATCCTGAGAGCTAGTGTGGCTTATGGATGAGAGATATGCACTTAACCTCTTCTCATGACAATTAGATCAAGGAATTGGCAAGATTGATTGTGATTAGAGAGATTGGATTGCCAAGAAATTGGGATCAAATCAATTTCAATCTGCCATAGATCTACTCATATGATTGAGAAAGGAGTTGAGATCCAATTGATTCAGGAAGGATTATATTATCTCCAATCCCTGATGAATCACTTTCTTTGAATTTTTTCAACTTAGATCTCTCTGGTTTTACTGCAATTTACATTTTTCAATTCTGTTTGATTCCCAGTACCCAAATCCCTTTATAATTCATGCAATTTAAGTTTCCTTGTTATTTAAGTTTCTGCACTTTTTAATTTCCTGCACTTTAAGATTCACTTATTTACATTTCTTGCAATTTAAGATTCAGCCCTTTTAGTTTCTTGTTCTTTAAGTTTCAGCAATTTAAATTTTTTGCCATTTAAGTTTCAGTTAATTTACATTCTGCAGTTTAGATTCCTAGCAATTTACATTCTGTCAATTAATTTCCACTCAATTCATTAATATTAGCTTAACTAAATTCATCACCATACTAAAGTTGCTTAATCCATCAATCCTTGTGGGATCGACCTCACTTTTGTGAGTTTTACTACTTGATGTGACCCGGTACACTTGCCGATGAGTTTGTGTGGAATCGATTTTACCTCATCAGCCGCCAACAAAGTCATATTAGCCGGGTTAAAGCGAAGGTTATTGGACGCAAAGGGAGCTTGGGCTGAAGAGCTCCCACAAGTCCTATGGGCATATCAGACAACACCACATTCCACCACTGGTGGATCACCCTTTCGACATGCTTATGGAATAGAGGTAATGATTCCCGTGGAAATAGAAGAAGGATCTCCCAGAATGATCATCTACAATGAAGATACTAACTCGCAATCTCAAAGGGAAGAGCTCGACCTACTTCCAGAAGTCCGAGAAAAAGCTCGGATTAAAGAGGAAGCACTAAAGCATCGAATGGCTTTAAGGTACAATCAGAGGGTATTCCAACAAAGCTTCACCACCAATGACCTCATCTTAATCCGAAATAATATCGGAGCAGGTCAATCAGGAGAAGGGAAGCTAGCAGCCAACTGAAAAGGACCATACTGAATTGCAGAAGTACTGGGCAAAGGTTACTACAAGGTGTCTGACCTCGAAGGGCAAGAGTTACCAAGGTCATGGCATGCCTGTAACCTAAGAAGGTACTTGATGAGCGGATAATTTATACGCTTTTTGGCATTGTTTTTAGTATGTTTTTAGTAGAATCTAGTTACTTTTAGGGATGTTTTCATTAGTTTTTATGTTAAATTCACATTTCTGGACTTTACTATGAGTTTGTGTGTTTTTTGTGATTTCAGGAATTTTCTGGCTGAAATTGAGGGACTTGAGCAAAAATCAGATTCAGAGGTTGAAGAAGGACTGCTGATGCTATTGGATTCTGACCTCCCTGCACTCAAAATGGATTTTCTGGAGCTACAGAACTCAAAATGGCGTGCTTCCAATTGCATTGGAACGTAGACATCCAGGGCTTTCCAGAAATATATAATAGTTCATACTTTGGCCGAGTTTAGATGACGTAAAAGGGCGTTGAACGCCAGTTCTACGCTGCTGTCTGGAGTTAAACGCCAGAAACACGTTACAAGCCAGAGTTGAACGCCAGAAATATGTTACAAACTGGCGTTCAACTCCAAGAATGACCTCCGCACGTGTAATATTTAAGCTCAGCCCAAGCACACACCAAGTGGGCCCCGGAAGTGGATTTATGCATCAATTACTTACTTCTGTAAACCCTAGTAACTAGTTTAGTATAAATAGGACTTTTTACTATTGTATTAGACATCTTTTGATCATTTTTAGATCTCTAGACCTGCATGGGAGGCTGGCCATTCGGCCATGCCTGAACCATTATCACTTATGTATTTTCATACGGTAGAGTTTCTGCACTCCATAGATTAAGGTGTGGAGCTCTGCTGTTCCTCAAAGATTAATGCAACGTACTACTGTTTTTCTATTCAATTCAACTTATTCCGCTTCTAAGATATTCATTCGCACTTCAACCTGAATGTGATGAACGTGACAATCATCATCATTCCTTATGAATGCGTGCCTGACAACCACTTCTGTTCTACTTTAGATTGAATGAGTATCTCTTGGATCTCTTAATCAGAATCTTCGTGGTATAAGCTAGATTGATGGCGGCATTCATGAGAGTCCGGAAAGTCTAAACCTTGTCTGTGGTATTTCGAGTAGGACTCTGGGATTGAATGACTGTGACGAACTTCAAACTCGCGAGTGCTGGGCGTAGTGACAGACGCAAAAGGAGGGTGAATCCTATTCTAGTATGATCGAGAACCTCAGATGATTAGCCGTGTTGTGACAGAGCATTTGGACCATTTTCACAAGAGGATAGGATGCAGCCATTGACAAGGGTGATACCTCCAGACGATTAGCCATGCAGTGACAGTGCATCGGACCATTTTCCAGAGAGGATTAAAAGTAGCCATTGACAACGGTGATGTCCTTACATAAAGCCAGCCATGGAAAGGAGTAAGACTGATTGGATGAAGACAGCAGGAAAGCAGAGATTCAGAGGAACGAAAGCATCTCTATACGCTTATCTGAAATTCTCACCAATGAATTACATAAGTGTTTCTATCCTTATTTTATGTTTACTTATTATTTAATTTCGAAAACTCCATAACCTTTTGATATCCGCCTGACTGAGATTTACAAGGTGACCATAGCTTGCTTCATACCAACAATCTCCGTGGGATCGACCCTTACTCACGTAAGGTTTATTACTTGGACGACCCAGTGCACCTGCTGGTTAGTTGTATCGAAGTTGTGAATAAAAAACGATTTATTAAGACGTGCGTACAGAGTTTCTGGCGCCGTTGCCTGAGATCACAATTTCGTGCACCAAGTTTTTGACGCCGTTGCCGGGGATTGTTCGAGTTTGAACAACTGACGGTTCATCTTGTTGCTCAGATTAGGTAATTTTTTTTTTTGTTTTATTTTCAAAAATTTTTTCAAAAAAATTCTTTCAAAAATTTCTCCTTTGTTTTCGAAAAAAATATACAAAAATCCAAAAAAATAAAAAAATAATAAAAATAAAAAATATTTCATGTTTCTTGTTTGAGTCTTGAGTCAAGTTGAAAGTTTGGTGTCAATTGCATATTCATCTTGCATTTTTCGAAAAATTCATGCATTCATAGTGTTCTTCATGATCTTCAAGTTGTTCTTGGTAAGTCTTCTTGTTTGATCTTGATGTTTTCATGTTTTGGGTCTTTTCTTGTTTTTCATATGCATTCTTGCATTCATAGTGTCTATACATGAAAAATTTTTAAGTTTGGTGTCTTGCATGTTTTCTTTGCATTAAAAATTTTTCAAAAATAAGTTCTTGATGTTCATCTTGACATTCAAAGTGTTCTTGGTGTTCATCTTGACATTCATAGCATTCTTGCATGCATTCATTGTTTTGATCCAAAATTTTCATGCATTGCATCATTTTCATGTTTTTCTTTCTCATCATTAAAAATTCAAAAAACAAAAAAAATATCTTCCCCTTTTTCTCTCATAAATTTTTGTAAATTAGATTTGACTTTTTCAAAAATTTTTAAAATCTAGTTGTTTTTATGAGTCAATTCAAATTTTCAATTTAAAAATCTTATCTTTTTCAAAATCTTTTTCAAAAATCAAATCTTTTTCATTTTTCTTAGTTATTTTCGAAAATTTTAAAAATATTTTTCAAAAAGCTCATCAAGACCACTTCTTTGATGTTGTGGCCAAGAAGAAGGTGATCCCCGAGGTCCCTTTCAAGCTCAAGAAGAATGAGTATCCGGAGATCCAACATGAAATCCAAAGAAGAGGTTGGGAAGTTCTAATAAACCCCATCCAACAAGTCGGCATCCTAATGGTTCAAGAGTTCTATGCCAATGCATGGATCACTAGGAACCATGATCAAAGTAAGAACCCAAACCCAAAGAATTATATTCAATGGTTCGGGGGAAATACTTAGATTTTAGTCCGAAAAATGTGAGGTTGGCATTTAACTTGCCTATGATGCAAGGAGATGCACGCCCCTACACTAGAAGGGTCAACTTTAATCAAAGGTTGGACCAATTCCTCATGGACATATGTGTGGAAGGAGCTCAATGGAAGATTGACTCCAAAGGCAAGCCGGTTCAATTAAGAAGACTGGACCTCAAGCCTGTGGCTAGAGGATGGTTAGAATTCATCCAACGCTCCATCATCCCCACTAGCAACCGATCTGAAGTTACTGTGGATCGGGCCATCATGATCCATAGCATCATGATTGGAGAAGAAGTAGAAGTTCATGAAGTCATCTCCCTTGAACTCTACAAAATAGCCGAAAAGCCCTCTCCTGGGGCAAGGCTAGCTTTTCCTCATCTTATTTGCCATCTATTTTACTCAGTTGGAGCTTTCATAGAAGGAGACATTCCCATTGAGGAAGAGAAGCCCATCACTAAGTAAAGGATGGAGCAAGCAAGAGAGCCCATTCATGGATCTCAAGAGACGTGATGAGCGGATAATTTATACACTTTTTGACATTGTTTTTAGTATGTTTTTAGTAGAATCCAGTTACTTTTAGGGATGTTTTCATTAGTTTTTGTGTTAAATTCACATTTCTGGACTTTACTATGAGTTTGTGTATTTTTCTGTGATTTCAGGTATTTTCTGGCTGAAATTGAGGGACTTGAGCAAAAATCAGATTCAGAGGTTGAAGAAGGACTGCTGATGCTATTGGATTCTAATCTCCCTGCACTCAAAGTGGATTTTCTGGTACTACAGAACTCAAAATGGTGCGCTTCCAATTGCGTTGGAAAGTAGACATCCAGGGCTTTCCAGCAATATATAATAGTCCATACTTTGGCCAAGTTTAGACGACGTAAAATGGCGTTGAACGCCAGTTCTACGCTGCTGTCTGGAGTTAAACGCCAGAAACAAGTCACAAACCAGAGTTGAACGCCAGAAATATGTTACAACCTAGCATTCAACTCCAGAAAGAGCCTCTGCACGTGTAACATTCAAGCTCAGCCCAAGCACACACCAAGTGGGCCCCGAAAGTGGATTTATGCATCAATTACTTACTTCTGTAAACCCTAGTAACTAGTTTAGTATAAATAGGACTTTTTACTATTGTATTAGACATCTTTGGAAGATCCTGGATTGTATTTTTGATCCTGTGATCACATTTTGGGGGCTGGCCATTCGGCCATGCCTGAACCTTTCACTTATGTATTTTCAAACGGTAGAGTTTCTGCACTCCATAGATTAAGGTGTGGAGCTCTGCTGTTACTCAAAGATTAATGCAAAGTACTACTGTTTTTCTATTCAATTCAACTTATTCCGCTTCTAAGATATTCATTCGCACTTCAACCTGAATGTGATGAATGTGACAATCATCATCATTCCCTATGAACGCGTGCCTGACAACCACTTCTGTTCTACCTTAGATTGAATGAGTATCTCTTGGATCTCTTAATCAGAATCTTCGTGGTATAAGCTAGATTGATGGCGGCATTCATGAGAGTCCGGAAAGTCTAAACCTTGTCTGTGGTATTCTGAGTAGGACTCTGGGATTGAATGACTGTGACGAGCTTCAAACTCGCGAGTGCTGGGCGTAGTGACAGACGCAAAAGGAGGGTGAATCCTATTCCAGTATGATAGAGAACCTCAGATGATTAGCCATGCTGTGACAGAGCATTTGGACCATTTTCACAAGAGGATGGGATGCAGCCATTGACAAGGGTGATGCCTCCAGACGATTAGCCATGCAGTGACAGCGCATCAGACCATTTTCCAGAGAGGATTAAAAGTAGCCATTGACAACGGTGATGTCCTTACATAAAGCCAGCCATGGAAAGGAGTAAGATTGATTGGATGAAGACAGCAGGAAAGCAGAGGTTCAGAGGAACGAAAGCATCTATATGCGCTTATCTGAAATTCTCACCAATGATTTACATAAGTATTTCTATCCTTATCTTCTATCTATTTATTATTTATATTCGAAAACTCCATAACTATTCTATATCCGCCTGACTGAGATTTACAAGGTGACCATAGCTTGCTTCATACCAACAATCTCCGTGGGATCGACCCTTACTCACGTAAGGTTTATTACTTGGACGACCCAGTGCACTTGCTGGTTAGTTGTATCGAAGTTGTGAATGAAAAACGATTTATTAAGACGTGCGTACAGAGTTTCTGGCGCCGTTGCCTGAGATCACAATTTCGTGCACCAAGTTTTTGGCGCCGTTGCCGGGGATTGTTCGAGTTTGGACAACTAACGGTTCATCTTGTTGCTCAGATTGGGTAATTTTCTTCTTATTTTTTTTTCAAAAAAAAGTTTTCAAAAAAAAAAAATTTTCAAAAATCTTTCAAAATTTTCTCCTTTGTTTTCGAAAAAATTTTAAAATAAAAATGTTTTCAAAAATATATTTTTCTTCAGAATTTTTAAGAATGAATTCTAGTGTTTCATGAAGCATGTTGAAGCCTGGCTGGCTATAAAGCCATGTCTAGTTCTTCTGGATAGGGAATGTCAGGCGTGTCATGTCTGAGTTACATACTAAAGCTTGGCTGGCTATTAAGCTATGCCTGACCCTTTGATTGGAGCTTTAGACTAAAGAGCATAAGATTCCTGGAATTCATATTAAAAATTTTGGAATCCTTATTTTTCTTTTTCAAATGATTTTCGAAAAAATTAAAAGAAAATACAAAAAAAATTATAAAATCATAAAAATAAAAAAAAAATATTTCATGTTTCTTGTTTGAGTCTTGAGTCAGATTTTAAGTTTGGTGTCAATTGCATGTTCATCTTTCATTTTTCGAAAAATTCATGCATTCATAGTGTTCTTCATGATCTTCAAGTTGTTCTTGGTAAGTCTTCTTGTTTGATCTTGATGTTTTCTTGTTTTGTGTTGTATGGTGTTTTTCATATGCATTCTTACATCCATAGGGTCTAAGCATCAAAGAATTCTAAGTTTGGTGTCTTGCATGTTTTCTTTGCATTAAAAATTTTTAAAAATATGTTCTTGGTGTTCATCTTGACATTCAAAGTGTTCTTGGTGTTCATCTTGACATTCATAGCATTCTTGCATGCATTCATTGTTTTGATCCAAAATTTTCTTGCATTGCACTATTTTCATGTTTTTTCTCTTTCATCATTAAAAATTCAAAAATCAAAAAAATATCTTTCCTTTTTTTCTCTCATAAATTTTGAAAATTTGGATTGACTTTTTCAAAAATTTTTAAAATTCAATTGTTTTTCATGAGTCAAATCAAATTTTCAATTTAAAAATCTTATCTTTTTCAAAATCTTTTTCAAAAATCAAATCTTTTTCATTTTTCTTAGTTATTTTCGAAAATTTTAAAAATATTTTTCAAAAATCTTTTTCTTATTTTTATCTCCTAATTTTCGAAAATAACATCATCAATTAATGTTTTGATTCAAAAATTTCAAGTTTGTTACTTGCTTGTTAAGAAAGATTCAAACTTTAAGTTCTAGAATCATATCTTGTGATTTCTTGTGAATCAAGTCATTAATTGTGATTTTAAAAATCAAATCTTTTTCAAAACTAATTTCAATCATATCTTTTCAAAAATATCTTTTTATCTTATCTTTTTCAAAATCATATCTTTTTCAAAAAAAAATTTTGATTTTAAAATATCTTTTCTAACTTCTTATCTTCTTATCTTTTCAAAATTGATTTTCAAATTTGTTTCAACTAACTAATTAACTTTTTGTTTGTTTCTTATCTTTTTCAAAACTACCTAACTAACTCCCTCTCTCTCTAATTTTCGAAAATATCTCCCTCTTTTTCAAAAATTCTTTTTAATTAACTAATTATTTTAATTTTTGATTTTAATTTTTGAAAATTACTAACCTTTTTCAAAAACTATTTTCGAAAATCACTAACTCTTTTTCAAAAATAATTTTCGAAAATTCCTTTTCTCTCTCATCTCACATCTCTGCTCTCCTCACCCTTGTGTTTCTTTCTTTACATTACATCCTTTTCTTCTACTAACAAAGGGAACTTCTATACTGTGGTAAAAAGGACCCCTATTATTATTATTTTTCTGTCCCTCTTTTTCATATGAGCAGGAGCAAGGACAAGAACATTCTTGTTGAAGCAGATCCAGAACCTGAAAGGACTCTGAAGAGGAAACTAAAAGAAGCTAAATTACAACAATCCAGCAAGCACCTTTCAGAAATTTTCGAACAGGAAGAGGAGATGGCAGCCGAAAATAATAATAATGCAAGGAGGATATTTGGTGACTTTACTGCACCTAATTCCAATTTACATGGAAGAAGCATCTCCATTCCTGCCATTGGAGCAAACAATTTTGAGCTGAAACCTCAATTAGTTTCTCTGATGCAGCAGAACTGCAAGTTTCATAGACTTCCATCTGAAGATCCTTTTCAGTTCTTAACTGAATTCTTGCAGATATGTGATACAGTTAAGACTAATGGAGTAGATCCTGAAGTCTACAGGCTCATGCTTTTCCCCTTTGCTGTAAGAGACAGAGCTAGAGTGTGGTTGGACTCTCAACCCAAAGATAGCCTGAACTCTTGGGATAAGCTGGTCAAGGCTTTCTTAGCCAAGTTCTTCCCTCCTCAAAAGCTGAGCAAGCTTAGAGTGGATGTTTAAACCTTCAGACAGAAAGAAGGTGAATCCCTCTATGAAGCTTGGGAGAGATACAAAGGACTGACCAAAAAGTGTCCTTCTGACATGCTTTCAAAATGGACCATCCTGGATATATTCTATGATGGTCTATCTGAATTAGCTAAAATGTCATTGGATACTTCTGCAGGTGGATCCATTCACCTAAAGAAAATGCCTTCAGAAGCTCAAGAACTCATTGACATGGTTGCTAATAACCAGTTCATGTACACTTCTGAGAGGAATCCTGTGAGTAATGGGACGCCTATGAAGAAGGAAGTTCTTGAAATTGATACTCTGAATGCCATATTGGCTCAGAATAAAATATTGACTCAGTAAGTCAATATGATTTCTCAGAGTCTGAATGGAATGCAAGCTGCATCCAACAGTACTCAAGAGGCATCTTCTGAAGAAGAAGCTTATGATCCTGAGAACCCTGCAATGGCAGAGGTAAATTACTTAGGTGAACCTTATGGAAACACCTATAATCCATCATGGAGAAATCATCCAAATCTCTCATGGAAGGATCAACAAAAGCCTCAACAAGGCATTAATAATGGTGGAAGATACAGGTTTAGCAATAGCAAGCCTTTTCCATCATCTACTCAGCAACAGACAGAGAACTCTGAACAAAATACCTCTAATTTAGCAAATTTAGTCTCTGATCTATCTAAGGCCACTGTAAGTTTCATGAATAAAACAAGGTCCTCCATTAGAAATTTGGAGGCACAAGTGGGCCAGCTGAGTAAAAGGATCACTGAAATCCCTCCTAGTACTCTCCCAAGCAATACAGAAGAAAACCCAAAAGGAGAGTGCAAGGCCATTGAATTAATCACCATGGCCGAACCTGTAAGGGAGGGAGAGGATGTGAATCCCAAGGAGGAAGACCTCCTGGGACGTCCAGTGATCAATAAGGAGCTTCCCTCTGAGGAACCAAAGAAATCTGAGGCTCAACTAGAGACCATAGAGATTCCATTAAACTTCCTTATGCCATTCATGAGCTCAGATGAGTATTCCTCTTCTGAAGAGAATGAGGATGTTACTGAAGAGCAAGTTACCAAGTACCTTGGTGCAATCATGAAGTTGAATGCCAAATTATTTGGTATTGAGACTTGGGAAGATGAACCTCCCTTGTTCACTAATGAACTAAGTGATCTGGATCAACTGACATTGCCTCAGAAGAAACAGTATCCTGGAAAGTTCATAATACCTTGTACCATAGGCAACATGATCTTTGATAAGGCTCTGTGTGACCTTGGTTCAGGGATAAACCTCATGCCCCTCTCTGTAATAGAGAAACTGGGAATCTTTGGGGTGCAAGCTACTAAAATCTCATTAGAGATGGCAGACAGTTCAAGAAAACAGGCTTATGGACAAGTAGAGGATGTGTTAGTAAAGGTTGAAGGCCTTTACATCCCTGCTGATTTCATAGTCCTAGATACTGGGAGGGATGAGGATGAATCCATCATCCTTGGAAGACCCTTCATAGCCACAGCAAGAGCTGTGATTGATGTTGACAGAGGTGAACTAGTCCTTCAATTGAATGAGGACTCCCTTGTGTTTACAACTCAAGGTAACCCTTCTGTAAACATGGAGAGGAAGCATAAAAAGCTTCTCTCACTGCAGAGTCAACCAAAGCCCCCACAGTCAAACTCTAAGTTTAGTGTTAGGAGGCCACAACCAAACTCTAAGTTTGGTGTTGAACTCCCATATCCAAACTCTAAGTTGGTGTTGGGGAGTATCAACAATGCTCTGAACATCTGTGAGGCTCCATGAGAGCCCACTGTCAAGCTAGTGACATTAAAGAAGCGCTTGTTGGGAGGCAACCCAATGTTTATTTATCTAATTTTATTTTCATGGTTTTTCATGTTTTATTAGGTTCATGATCATGTGGAGTCACAAAATAAATAAAAAAATTGAAAACGGAATAAAAAACAGCAGAAGAAAAATCACACCCTGGAGGAAGACCTTACTGGCGTTTAAACGCCAGTAAGAAGCATCTGACTGGCATTCAACGCCAGAACAGAGCATGGTTCTGGCGCTGAACGCCCAAAATGGGCAGCATCTGGGCGTTTGAACGCCAGAATTGCACCCTGGAGAAGAGCTGGCGCTGAACGCCCAGAACAAGCATGGTTCTGGCGTTCAACACCAGAAATGGGCAACAAATGGGCGTTCAACGCCCAGAACAAGCACCAATCTGGCGCTGAACGCCCAGAGTTGTATGCAAGGGCATTTTTCATGCCTAATTTGGTGCACGGTTGTAAATCCTTGAACACCTCAGGATCTGTGGACCCCACAGGATCACCTCAGGATCTGTGGACCCCGCAGGATCCCCACCTACCTCCACTCACTTCTTCTCACCCCTCTTTCACACAATCCCATAAACACTCTTCCCCAAAACTCTTCACCAATCACCTCAATCTCTCTTCCCTATCACCACTTCACCACTCACATCCACCCACTCTTCCCCATAAACCTACCTCATAAACTCCACCTACCTTCAAAATTCAAAATCAATTTTCCACCCAAACCCACCCTATATGGCCGAACCTTACCCCCCTCCCTTCCCTATATATAGCCCTCCATTCTTCCTCATTTTCACACAACACAACCCTCTCTTCCCCTTCTTGGCCGAAACACATCCCTCCTCTCCTCCATATTTTCTTCTTCTTCTTCATCTATTCTTTATTCTCTTACTCGAGGATGAGCAATATTCTAAGTTTGGTGTGGTAAAAGCATAAGCTTTTTATTTTTCCATTACCATTGATGGCACCTAAGACCGGAGAATCTTCTAGAAAAGGGAAAGGGAAGACAAAAGCTTCCACCTCCGAGTCATGGGAGATGGAAAGGTTCATCTCCAAAGCCCATCAAGACGGCTTCTATGATGTTGTGGCCAAGAAGAAGGTGATCCCCGAGGTCCTTTTCAAGCTCAAGAGAAATGAGTATCCGGAGATCCGACATGAAATCCAAAGAAGAGGATGGGAAGTTCTAACAAAACCCATCCAACAAGTCGGCATCCTAATGGTTCAAGAGTTCTATATCAATGCATGGATCACTAGGAACCATGATCAAAGTAAGAACCCGAATCCAAAGAATTATCTCACCATGGTTCGGGGGAAATACTTAGATTTTAGTCCGGAAAATGTGAGGTTGGCGTTTAACTTGTCTATGATGCAAGGAGATGCACGCCCCTACACTAGAAGGGTCAACTTTAATCAAAGGTTGGACCAAGTCCTCATGGACATATGTGTGGAAGGAGCTCAATGGAAGATTGACTCCAAAGGCAAGCCGGTTCAATTAAGAAGACTGGACCTCAAGCCTGTGGCTAGAGGATGGTTGGAATTCATCCAACGCTCCATCATCCCCACTAGCAACCGATCTGAAGTTACTGTGGATCGGGCCATCATGATTCATAGCATCATGATTGGAGAGGAAGTAAAAGTTCATGAAGTCATCTCCCTTGAACTCTACAAAATAGCCGAAAAGCCCTCTCCTTGGGCAAGGCTAGCTTTTCCTCATCTTATTTGCCATCTATGTTACTCAGTTGGAGCTTTCATAGAAGGAGACATTCCCATTGAGGAAGAGAAGCCCATCACTAAGAAAAGGATGGAGCAAGCAAGAGAGCCCATTCATGGATCTCAAGAGACGCATGAAGCTCATCACCATGAGATCCCGTAGATGCCTCAAATGCATTTTCCTCCACAAAGCTATTGGGAGCAAATCAACACCTCCTTAGGAGAATTAAGTTCCAACATGGGACAATTAAGGGTGGAACATCAAGAGCACTCCATCATCCTTCATGTAATAAGAGAAGATCAAAAAGCAATGAGGGAGGAGTAACAAAGACAAGGAAGAAACATAGAAGAGCTCAAGGACATCATTGGTTCCTCAAGAAGGAAACGCCACCATCACTAAGGTGGACTCATTCCTTGTTCTTACTTTCTCTGTTTTTTGTTTTCTCTATGTTAAGTGCTTATCCATATTTGTGTCTTCATTACATGATCATTAGTAGTTAGTAACTTTGTCTTAAAGTTATGAATGTCCTATGAATCCATCACCTCTCTTAAATGAAAAATGTTTTAATTCAAAAGAACAAGAAGTACATGAGTTTCAAATTTATCCTTGAACTTAGTTTAATTATGTTGATGTGGTGACAATGCTTCTTGTTTTCTGAATGAATGCTTGAACAGTGCATATGTCTTTTGAAGTTGTTGTTTAAGAATGTTAAATATGTTGGCTCTTGAAAGAATGATGACAAGGAGACATGTTATTTGATAATCTGAAAAATCATAAAAATGATTCTTGAAGCAAGAAAAAGCAGCAAAGAACAAAGCTTGCAGAAAAAAAATGGCGAAAAAAATATAGAAAAAGAAAAAGCAAGCAGAAAAAGCCAAAAGCTCTTAAAACCAAGAGGCAAGAGCAAAAAGCCAATAACCCTTAAAACCAAAAGGCAAGGGTAAATAAAAAATGCCTAAGGCTTTGAGCATCAGTGGATAGGAGGGCCTAAAGGAATAAAATCCTGGCCTAAGCAGCTAAACCAAGCTGTCCCTAACCATGTGCTTGTGGCGTGAAGGTGTCAAGTGAAAACTTGAGACTGAGCGGTTAAAGTCAAGGTCCAAAGCAAAAGAAGAGTGTGCTTACGAACCCTGGACACCTCTAATTGGGGACTTTAGCAAAGCTGAGTCACAATCTGAAAAGGTTCACCCAATTATATGTCTGTGGCATTTATGTATCCGGTGGTAATACTGGAAAACAAAGTGCTTAGGGCCACGGCCAAGACTCATAAAATAGCTGTGTTCAAGAATCATCATACTGAACTAGGAGAATCAATAACACTATCTGAACTCTGAGTTCCTATAGATGCCAATCATTCTGAACTTCAATGGATAAAGTGAGATGCCAAAACTATTCAAGAGGCAAAAAGCTACAAGTCCCGCTCATTTAATTGGAGCTATGTTTCATTGATAGTTTGAAATTTATAGTATATTCTCTTCTTTTTATCCTATTTGATTTTCAGCTGCTTGGGGACAAGCAATAATTTAAGTTTGGTGTTGTGATGAGCGGATAATTTATACGCTTTTTGGCATTGTTTTTAGTATGTTTTTAGTAGAATCTAGTTACTTTTAGGGATGTTTTCATTAGTTTTTGTGTTAAATTTATATTTCTGGACTTTACTATGAGTTTGTGTGTTTTTCTGTGATTTCAGGTATTTTCTGGCTGAAATTGAGGGACTTGAATAAAAATCAGATTCAGAGGTTGAAGAAGGACTGCTGATGCTATTGGATTCTGACCTCCCTGCACTCAAAGTGGATTTTCTAGAGCTACAGACCTCAAAATGGCGTGCTTCTAATTGCGTTAGAAAGTAGACATCCAGGGCTTTCCAGCAATATATAATAGTCCATACTTTGGCCGAGTTTAGACGATGTAAAAGGGCGTTGAACGCCAGTTCTACGCTGCTGTCTGGAGTTAAACGCCAGAAACAAGTCACAAACCAGAGTTGAACGCCAGAAATACGTTACAACCTGGCGTTCAACTCCAGAAAGAGCCTCTGCACGTGTAACATTCAAGCTCAGCCCAAGCACACACCAAGTGGGCCCCGGAAGTGGATTTATGCATCAATTACTTACTTCTGTAAACCCTAGTAACTAGTTTAGTATAAATAGGACTTTTTACTATTGTATTAGACATCTTTGGAAGATTCTGGATTGTATTTTTGATCCTGTGATCACGTTTTGGGGGCTGGCCATTCGGCCATGCCTAAACCTTTCACTTATGTATTTTCAAATGATAGAGTTTCTGCACTCCATAGATTAAGGTGTGGAGCTCTGCTGTTCCTCAAAGATTAATGCAAAGTGCTACTATTTTTCTATTCAATTCAACTTATTCCACTTCTAAGATATTCATTCGCACTTCAACCTGAATGTGATGAACGTGATAATCATCATCATTCCCTATGAACGCGTGCCTGACAACCACTTCCGTTCTACCTTAGATTGAATGAGTATCTCTTGGATCTCTTAATCAGAATCTTCGTGGTATAAGCTAGATTGATGGCGGCATTCATGAAAGTCTGGAAAGTCTAAACCTTGTCTGTGGTATTCGGAGTAGGACTCTGGGATTGAATGACTGTGACGAGCTTCAAACTCGCGAGTGCTGGGCGTAGTGACAGACGCAAAAGGAGGGTGAATCCTATTCCAGTATGATCGAGAACCTCAGATGATTAACCGTGCTGTGACAGAGCATTTGGACCATTTTCACAAGAGGATGGGATACAGCCATTGACAAGGGTGATGCCTCCAGACGATTAGCCATGCAGTGACAGCGCATCGGACCATTTTTCAGAGAGGATTAAAAGTAGCCATTGACAACGGTGATGTCCTTACATAAAGCCAGCCATGGAAAGGAGTAAGATTGATTGGATGAAGACAGCAGGAAAGCAGAGGTTCAGAAGAACGAAAGCATCTCTATGCGCTTATCTGAAATTCTCACCAATGATTTACATAAGTATTTCTATCCTTATCTTTTATCTATTTATTATTTATATTCGAAAACTCCATAACTATTCTATATCCGCCTGACTGAGATTTACAAGGTGACCATAGCTTGCTTCATACCAACAATCTTCGTGGGATTGACCCTTACTCACGTAAGGTTTATTACTTGGACGACCCAGTGCACTTGCTGGTTAGTTGTATCGAAGTTGTGAATGAAAAACGATTTAGTAAGACGTGCGTACAGAGTTTCTGGTGCCGTTGCCTGAGATCACAATTTCGTGCACCAGTACTATAGCTAGAAAATAAGTAAAGATCTTAGGTCAAAGCGCACTATTTTTTCTAAAAAGGTTTTTTAATGAGGCGCCAGGCCTAGATCTAAGAAGCTGCCCGACCTAGAAGGGTAAGCACTCTCATGTACATTCTTATTTATGTTTTTATCTCATTATTATTTGAATGAAAGTCGTCAATTCCCTAAAAAGTTTCCTACCAAGACGCATTACTCTAAGCTCATAAAACGCAAAATTCATCGCCCGATTAAAAGAGGTCGGCAAGGTGAAGCGATAGAAGCAAGATAATGCAAGAAGTTATAAAAAAGTAACCTAGAAAAAGTGGCCTGACAATGTCTAACTAAAATGGGATTACTAAAAATAACTTGAGAAGGACCGACAGAGAAGTCAGATCAGTGAAAGGATCACTAAAAAGGGATAAAAATATCTCGCAAAGGCCAAAGAAAGGTTAATAAACCAAGGTCCAAAATGCTCAACTATAAAGGTACAAGTCTTGCAAAAAAGACACTACTTAAAAAGCAAAAGCACAAGTCAAAACGGCGCTAAAAAGTCATCCAAACAAACCATAAAGAAAAGGTTCCTCATCAGAACACTACCTAAAAAGTTATTGGAATGTGACTAAAAAGCCCGGGTAACAAAGTCGTACAGGTCGACGTCAGCTAAGAAGAGGCGCAGGTACAATCTCAAAAAAGAAGAACAAGCGAAAAGGTTGAGAAACAACTTAAGGCTACAAAAGTCATTCGAGACTAAAAAGGTTCTATATAAAGAACACTAAAAAGTTATTGGACAAGTCACTAAAAGTCCAAACACCAAGCCGCAAGGATAATTTTGCCAAAAGCAAAGGGTTGACAAGTACCAACTCAAAGCAAGGCGTGATCCCAAAGGCAAGGGTAGGAAACCCGCTCAAAGGAGGTCGGACTAGGAAATACCTAATCTCTATAAAATTTGCAAGAGGTTGCAAAACGTAAACCTCCAAACATTCAGCAAAATGCATTCTTCAAGTTAAAGCATTAAAAACTCAAAGGCTGCCGGTTTAAAGTGTTTGTTTTTTAAGAAAATAAAAGCTGCTAGGAAGCAACCAAGTGTCAAAGTCAGCTACAAAGACATACAAAAAACAAGTTCAAAGCCCATAAGTCGGACTGTACTAGTACACAAACAAACAACAAGTTATAGGGGATCTAAATTCGCCCCAGTGGCAACATCCTTGGGAAGAGGAGGAGGAGGCATGGTCGAGATAGGAGTAGCATTGACAACTCCATCCGGCCGATCTAGAATCTCTACATCAGGCTCAGGCTCTGGAGGAACCACCTCGGCAGAAGGAGTCGGGGAAGCTGAAGCCGCAGAAGCCTTGGCCGGTGGCACAGGAGGAGGACCCTCATCATCATCATCGGGAGCGGGCACAATCTTGCAATCTTGTTCTACTTCACTCAGACTCTCCCAAGAATATTTGACCACTACTACATCTTTTTGCCACCATAAAAAGAAGGAGGGTTCATCATTCTCATCCAAGAAAAAAGGACGAGCACCCTCCACAGCTCGGACTTTGAAATAGTAATTCTTAAAGTTCCGAAAGGACTCATCAAACATAGAAAACACCTTCTTCCCTTGAGTAGCTCGGAAGGAAATCCAAGAGGCTTTCTTCTTAGCCACCCCGGGTTTTATCAACACAAAAAGGCATAGAAAAAGAGATTCGGTAGGTCAGACACCTAGTTCTTGACATAACAGCTGAAAAATCTTTATAAAACCCCAAGAATTTGGATGAAGCTGAAAAGGGGCCACATTACAGGACCATAAGAGGTCGGTCTCAAAAGCAGTAAAAGGAAGAGTAATACCTAGCTAGCTAAAGAAGTAATCGTAAGCATAGAAAAAAGGATGCTCTGCCCGAGTTAAGGAAGGGAAACTAACCCTCTCCTCAGGGTCGAGCGACAACAGTTCATAATTCTTTTCATCATCCATATTGCTACAGATCCTATGGAACCTCCTAAGCCTCTCACAGTACTCCGGATCGGCCACCGTAACACACATCAAGACTATAGAGTCTAGCCAGTCGGCCATGCTAGCAGGGATTTTTGTGGACATCTCGACAATATTCTTATGAGAAGACATACAGCAACTACACCTACAGTAAGAAAAAAGAAAAGAGGTCACTACCAAACAACTCGGATAGTAAGAGAATGACAAGAAACAATCAACAAGTGTCAGACATGGCAGCAAAAGGGAACCCCAGGACTCGCATAGAACAGAGGATCAACACCAAAAGTCCAGGGGAACCCTTTGGAGGCAACAACAGAGCAGAACCCAGAAAAAGAAACGACACAAAAGCCAGAGCCTTAACCCTCTCAAACAAAAGAAAATACAAGGAGTTTCAACCTAAGTACCAACATTTTTTCATACAAACAGCAAAGATAAAAAGACCGTAACTATCAAAAAACAAGAGCACACAAGAATCGCCAAGAAAGTTTCAACCTTTTTCAAGAGAAGTTCAACAAAGATCAAAACTTTGTACGAAGGAAAAGCATGCAAGGGTAAAAGCAATGAGAACGAAGACAAATAAAGCATGTAAAAGAAAAGGTATGAAGTAAAATACCAACCTGAGAAAGAAGGTAAAACAAAGAGTAAGCCACAAGCAATCTTCACCAACAAGGCTTCAAAAATCCAAGAAAAGAACAACGTTGAGGAAGAGAAGCTCCTCTTCACTGAGCAAAAGAAATGCACGAAAGAAGCAAGCTTGGAGGCAAGGACGAAGAGCAAAGTGGAACAGGAGGGAGTAGGAAAAAAGGGCTAAGTTCAAATTCTTCTCTTTTCGAAGAAAAGAGGGAAAACGAAATGGTAAAGGGTTAAAAACCTAATCAATGAGCTTTAAAAACAATCGCACATTCCCAAGGAAAATTAAAACGCACACCAAAGGCACGCCGCAATCAAAAGAAGCTGAAAAACACCTCGCATTATAAAAGGTGATACCAGAATCGCATGAGGAGAAACTACTCAAGATCGACCAAAGTCAAGATGCTCGAGCACGATGATGAGCGGATAATTTATACCCTTTTTGGCAGTGTTTTTAAGTAGTTTTTAGTATAATTTAGTTACTTTTTATTATATTTTTATTAGTTTTTATTCAAAAACCACATTTTTGGGATTTACTATGAGTTTGTGTATTTTTCTGTAATTTCAGGTATTTTCTGGCTGAAATTGAGGGACCTGAGCAAAAACCTGATTCAGAGGCTGAAAAAGGACTGCTGATGCTGTTGGATTCTGACCTCCCTGCACTCGAACTGAACTTTCTGGAGCTACAGAAGCCCAATTGGCACGCTCTTAATTATGTTAGAAAGTAGACATCTTGGGCTTTCCAGCAATATATAATAGTTCATACTTTACTAGAGATTTGATGGCCCAAACCAGCATCCAAAGTCAGCCTAAAACTGTCTGGCGTAAAACGCCAGAACTGGCACCTTTTTCGGCGTTAAACGCCCATTCTGGCACCTGGGGTGGTGTTTAACGCCAACTTTGAGCATATGAACGTGAAATCTTGAAAGCTCAGCCCAGGCACACACCAAGTGGGTCCCAAAAGTGGAATTCTGCACTATCTGCACTTAGTTACTCATTTTCTGTAAACCTAGGTTACTAGTCTAGTATAAAAACTATTTTTAGAGATTCATTGAGGACCTTATGACATTTTTACACTTCATATTGTATGTCTGACGTCATGAGTCTCTAAACCCCATGGTTGGGGTGAGGAGCTGTGCTGTGTTTCAATGAATTAATGCAATTACTACTGTTTTCCATTCAATCACGCTTGATTCTATTCTAAGATACTCACTCGTACTTCAATCCGGAGAAGATGATGATCCGTGACACTCATCATTATTCTCAATTCTATGAACACGTGCCTGACAACCACTCCCGTTCTATCTGAGCTCAACGTAGTCATTGGGCGACAGGTTGAATGTGTATCTCTTGGGTTTCTGATCCACGGACCGAGTCCAGAGGTTAGAACCTTCGTGGTATAGGCTAGAATTATTGGCAGCCATTCCTGGGATCCGAAAAGTCTAAACCTTGTATGTGGTATTCTGAGTAGGATCTGGAAGGGGATGATTGTGACGAGCTTTAAACCTGCGAATATTGGGCGCAGTGACAGTGTGCAAAAGGACAAGGGTCCTATTCCGACGCTAGTGGGAACCGACAGATGATTAGCCGTGCGGTGACAACGTTTGATATTTTTCATCCGAGAGGATCATATAGCCTGCCATGGAAAGAACTGTGCGTGTTTGGAGAAGAAGACAGTCGAAAAGCAGAGATTCAGATGACAGAGCATCTTCGGAACCTCAACCTGTTTCTCGTTATTGAATTACAAGTACCATTTATTTTATGTTATTTATTCTTCATAAACACAATTATTTTCATTACTAATTTCCTGACTAAGAGTTACGAAATAACCATAGCTTGCTTCAAGCCGATAATCTCTGTGGGATCGACCCTTACTCACGTAAGGTATTACTTGGACGACCCAGTGCACTTGCTGGTTAGTTGTGCGGAGTTGTGAAAAGTGTGATTTACAATTTCGTGCACCAAGTTTTTGGCGCCGTTGCCGGGGATCGTTCGAGTTTGGACAACTGACGGTTTATTTTGTTGCTTAGATTAGAAAAAATTTATCTTTTGGTTTAGAGTCTTCTATTATTGTTTTTGGTTAAAATTTTAGAATCCTTATTTTCTTTTTCTAAATTATTTTCGAAAAATTTTTAAAACCAATAACTTCATAATTTAGTCTTCTGTTTGAGTTTAGTTTCATATTTTAAGTTTGGTGTCAATTGCATGATTTTATTTTTCTTTCAATTTTTTGAATTATTAGTGTCCAAAATATAAAAAATTTTTAAGTTTGGTGTCCTTTATGTTTTCATTTTCTTAAAAAAAATTTTAAATTTTGTTCTTGGTGTTCGTCTTGAGCTTCAAAGTTTCCTTGTTTGTTTCCTTTGTTTTGATCTAAAAAATTCTAAGTTTGGTGTCATTTTATTGTTTTTCTCTTTCCTCATTAAATTCAGAAATATCTTTTCTATTTATTTAATTGAATTTTCAAAAATTTCAAAAAAAATTTCAGATTTCTATTTTAAAAATTTTTTTATCTTATCTTAGTTTTAAAATTTCAAAATTCAAAATCTTTTTCAAAAATCACACAAAATCTTATCTAATTTTATTTCAATCTTCAAAATTTGAAAGTCCTTTATAAATTTTTTTAAAAAATATTTTTCCTTCTAGACATAATTTTCGAATTACTTGTCCTACTTTGTTATTTTGATTGAAAAATTTTAAGTTTGGTGTTTCCTTATTGAGAAAGTTTCAATCTTCAAATTTTAAAATCATGTCCAAAATTTTTCAAATCTTTTTTTATTTCATCAGCCATTTTAGCATTCGAATTTTTTTATTTTATTTTAATCTATATTATTTTATTTAATTTTTGATGCTTATTTTTCTAGTTCCCAATTATTTTATTTTCTTCTCTCTTGAATTCGGTTAGCATTAAATAAATATAATAAAAACAAAAATATTTTTATTTTTCTTTTACTTTATTTCTATTTTATAATCTACAACATCTCCCTTTCTCCATTATGGATCTAAGTGGAAATGAATAGTCCAGAAGGACTCTGGGGTCATATGCTAACCCCATTACTGCTGCATACGGGAGTAGTATCTGTATACCCCCCATCAGAGCAAGCAGTTTTGAGCTAAATCCTCAGCTCATTATCATGGTGCAACAAAATTGCCAGTATTCTGGTCTTCCACAGGAAGAACCTACTGAGTTTCTGGCACAGTTTTTACAAATTGCTGACACAATACGTGATAAAGAAGTTGATCAGGATGTCTATAGATTATTACTATTTCCATTTGCTGTAAAAGATCAAGCTAAGAGGTGGTTAAATAACCAACCCACAGCAAGCATAAAAACATGGAAACAATTATCAGACAAATTCCTGAATCAATATTACCCTCCAAAAAGGATGACACAGCTAAGGCTAGACATCCAAGGCTTTAAACAAGAGGATGATGAATCCCTTTATAATGCCTGGGAGAGGTACAGAAGGATGCTAAGGAAATGCCCCTCTGAAATGTTTTCAGAGTGGGTGCAGTTAGACATCTTTTACTATGGGCTTACAGAAAAAGTTCAAATATCTCTAGATCACTCAGCTGGTGGATCTATACATATGAAAATGACAATTGAAGAGGCTTAAGAGCTCATTGACACAGTTGCTAGAAATCAGCATCTATATTTAAGCAGTGAGTCCTCCCTGAAAGAAGAGGCTAAAGCAGTATCTACTGAACTTAGTCCTCAAGAACAAGTTGCTGAACTCAATCAGCAATTGCTTATTATAACAAAACAGTTCGTAGAATTCAAAGAGATGCTCCAAGACACTAAAAATGTCAACCAAAATATGGAAGCATAATTGGATCAGACAAGACAGCAACTATCTAAACAGATAACAGAAGAATGCCAAGCTGTTCAATTAAAGAGTGGGAAAACACTGAATGTATCTATCCAAGGTAGCAGGAAGCCAACAAAGGAACAGCTAATAAAGGATAACCAAACCACTATCCAAAATCCCTCTGAGGACAGTAAGAGCCCAGAGAGGAATGATTCTGGCGTCCAAACGCCAGAAAAGGGTGAAAAGGTGGCGTTAAACGCCCAAGGGATGGCCAGTTCTGGCGTCTAAACGCCAGAAAAGGGTGGCAATCTGGTATTAAATGCCCATGCAGCCCGCAATCCTGGCGTTCAAACGCCACAAAGGGGTCAGACACTTGCAAGTGCTGATAACAACCCCCTTAAGCAGGCTTCTCCAACCACTTCTGTAGGAAATAAACCTGCAGCAACCAAGGTTGAAGAATATAAAGTTAAGATGCCTTATCCTCAGAAACTCCGTCAAGTGGAACAGGATAAATAATTTGCCCACTTTGCAGACTATCTTAGGACTCTTGAAATAAAGATTCCGTTTGCAGAGGCACTTGAGCAAATACCCTCTTATGCTAAGTTCATGAAAGAGATCTTAAGCCATAAGAAGGATTAGAGAGAAACTGAAAAAGTTTTTCTCACTGAAGAATGCAGTGTAGTCATTCTGAAAAGTTTACCAGAGAAGCTTAAAGATCCTGGAAGCTTTATGATACCATGCACATTAGAGGATGCTTGTACCAAGACAGCTCTATGTGACCTTGGGGCAAGTATCAACCTAATACCTGCATCCACTATCAAAAAGCTTGGTTTGACTGATGAAGTTAAACCAACCTGGATATGCCTCCAACTTGCTGATGGCTCTATTAAAATCCCATCAGGCATAATTGAGGACATGATTGTCAAGGTTGGGCCATTTGCCTTTCCTACTGACTTTGTAGTGCTGGAAATGAAGGAGCACAAGAGTGCAACTCTCATTCTAGGAAGACCTTTCCTAGCAACTGGACGAACCCTCATTGATGTCTAAATAGCAGAGATAACTCTGAGAGTCAATGAGGATGAGTTTAAGTTGAATGCTGTCAAAGCCATGCAGCATCCAGACACACCAAAAGACTGCCTGAGTGCAGATGTTATTGATTCCTTAGTGGAAGAGATCAATATGACTGAGAGTCTCGAATCAGAGCTAGAGGACATTTTTAAGGATGTCCAGCCTGATCTGGAGGAACCAGAGAGAATAGAAGAACCTTTGAAAATTCCTCATGAAGAGGATAAGCCTCCTAAACCCGAGCTCAAACCACTACCACCATCCTTGAAATATGAATTTCTGGGAGAAGGTGACACTTTTTCGGTGATTATAAGCTCTGCTTTAAATCCACAAGAAGAGAAAGCACTAATTCAGGTGCTAAGGACACACAAGACAGCTCTTGGATGGTCCATAAGTAATCTTAAGGGTATTAGCCCAGCAAGATGCATGCACAAGATCCTATTGGAGGATAATGCTAAACCAGTGGTTCAACCACAGAGGCGGCTAAATCCAACCATGAAGGAGGTGGTGCAGAAAGAGGTCACTAAGTTACTGGAGGCTAGGATTATTTATCCTATTTCTGATAGCCCCTGGGTGAGCCCTGTCCAAGTTGTTCCCAAGAAGGGAGGCATGACAGTAACTGGTTCCTACAAGAACAGTTACAGGGTGGCGTATGTATATTGATTATAGAAGACTCAATACAGCCACCAGAAAGGATCATTTTCCTTTACCATTCATAGACCAGATGCTAGAGAGACTAGCAGGTCATGAATACTACTGCTTTTTGGATGGCTATTTAGGTTACAACCAAATTGCAGTGGATCCTCAGGACCAAGAGAAAATAGCATTTACATGTCCTTCTGGAGTATTTGCCTACAGAAGAATGCTATTTGGTCTGTGCAATGCACCTGCAACCTTTCAGAGGTGCATGCTCTCTATCTTCTCTGATATGGTAGAGAAATTTCTGGAAGTCTTCATGGATGACTTCTCAATATTTGGAGACTCATTCAGCTCCTGTCTTGACCATCTAACACTTGTTCTGAAAAGGTGCCAAGAGACTAACCTGGTTTTAAACTGGGAGAAATGTCACTTTATGGTGACTGAAGGAATTGTTCTTAGGCACAAAATTTCAAATAAGGGGATAGAGGTGGATCAAGCAAAGGTAGAGGTAATTGAAAAATTACCACCACCTGCCAATGTTAAGGTAATTAGAAGCTTTTTGGGACATGCATGATTCTATAGAAGGTTTATAAAGGATTTTTCAAAAATTGTAAAACTTCTGAGCAATCTGCTAGCTACTGACATGCCAATTGTCTTTGACACAGAGTGTCTGCAGGCGTTTGAAACTCTGAAAGCTAAGCTGGTCACAGCACCAGTTATTTCTGCACCAGACTAGACATTACCATTTGAACTAATGTGTGATGCCAGTGACCATGCCATTGGTGAAGTATTGGGACAGAGGCATAATAAGCTTATGTATGTCATTTATTATGCCAGTCGTGTTTTAAATGATGCACATAAGAATTACACAACCACAGAAAAGGAGTTACTTGTAGTGGTCTATGCCATTAACAAGTTCAGACCTTATTTAGTGGGATCAAAAGTGATTGTGTACACTGATCATGCTGCTCTAAAATATCTCCTCACAAAGCAGGATTCAAAACCCAGACTCATCAGATGGGTGTTGCTTCTGCAAGAGTTTGATATAGAAATAAGAGACAGAAAAGGGACAGAGAACCATGTAGCAGAGCACCTGTCCCGGATAGAACCAGTAGCAGGAGCGTCCCTCCCCTCTACTGAGATCTCTGAAACCTTTCCGGATGAGCAACTCTTTGGCATTCAGGAAATACCATGGTTTGCAAACATTGTAAACTATAAAGCTGTGAGATTCATACCCAAGGAGTACAGTAAGCAGCAAACAAAAAAATTAATCACTGATACAAAGTACTACTTGTGGGATGAACCATATCTCTTTAAGAGGTGTGCAGAGGAATGATCCGTAGATGCGTGCCTAGAGAAGAGGCACAGAAGATCCTATGGCATTGCCATGGATCACAATATGGAGGACATTTCGGAGGTGAGCGAACAGCCACAAAGGTCCTCCAATGCGGCTTCTACTGGCCCACTCTCTATAGAGACTCCCGAGAGTTTGTACGTAACGGTGACAGTTGCCAGAGAGCTGGTAATCTACCTCACGGTTATGCCATGCCTCAGCAAGGGATCTTTGAGATTGAGTTGTTTGATGTATGGGGCATTGACTTCATGGGGCCTTTCCCACCATCATATTCAAACACTTATATTCTGGTGGCAGTGGACTATGTATCTAAATAGGTAGAGGCAATTGCAACACCCACTAATGATACTAAGACAGTGATGAAGTTCCTCCAGAAGAATATCTTCAGCAGGTTCGGTGTCCCTAGGATACTGATCAGCGATGGAGGCACTCATTTCTATAATAAACAGCTTGACTCTGCTTTGGTCCGGTATGGAATCAACCATAAAGTAGTAACTCCATATCATCCACAGACAAATGGGCAGGCTAAAGTCTCAAATAGAGAACTAAAGCGGATCCTGGAGCAGACTGTAAATGCCCGTAGAAAGGATTGGACAAGAGGTCTAGATGATGCTCTGTGGGCATACAGAACAGCATTCAAGACTCCTATAGGGACCTCTCCATACCAGCTTGTGTATGGAAAAGCCTGTCATATGCCAGTGGAACTGGAACACAAGGCCTACTGGGCAACCAGATTTCTAAATCTTGATACTAAGGTAGCTAGAGAGAGGAGATTACTCCAGTTGAATGAGCTGGAAGAATTCAGACTCCATACTTTCGAAAATGCCAAGATTTATAAGGAGAAAGCAAAAATATAGCATGACAAAAGGCTGTCATCTAGAGTTTTTAAGACAGGACAGAAGGTCCTACTGTTTAACTCAAGGCTCAAATTGTTCCCCGGAAAATTGAAATCCCGATAGAAGGGCCCGTATGTGATTACAAATGTGTCACCATATGGCTATGTAGAACTTCAAGATATTGATTCTGACAAAAAGTTCATTGTTAATGGACAAAGAATCAAACATTATCTTGAAGGCAATGTTGAGCAAGAATGCTCAAAGCTGAGACTAAGTTAAAAGCTCAGTAAAGTCCAACTAAAGACAATAAAGAAGCACTTGCTGAGAGGCAACCCAGCCATTATCAATAATTAGATGTTTGTAACAGTTAGATAAGTCTTTTTAATTTTGTTTTTCTTGTTATTTAATATATTTTCAGTGAAAAAGTAAGGAAAATGGAGATTCAAGACATAAAATATCAAAATCACAGAGGAAAGGAGCTCACTGGCGTTATCACAGAGGAAAGGAGCTCACTGGCGTCAAAACGCCAGTAAAGAGGCAAATTGGGCATTAAATGCCAAAATGGCTACCATTTTGGGCGTTTAACGCCAGAAAAGGTAGCATTCTGGGCGTTAAACGCCAGAATAAGTAGCATTCTGGGCGTTTAACGCCAGAATTAGCAGCATTCTGGGCGTTTAGAAAAATGCCAATGAAGAAGGATTTCTAGCGTTTAACGCCAGCCAAGGTACCTAGCTGGGCGTTAAACGCCCAAAATGGCCACCAGATGGGCGTTAAACGCCAGAGTAGATATCATTCTGGGCGTTTAACGCCAGAACAGACAGGGGAGAGGTAATTTCATTTTCAATCCAAATTTTTTCAAATTTTCTTATTTTAATTCAAAATTTTCTGCATCTAAACATTACAAACATTCAATTTCTAACTTCCATTAACAAAAATTCATAATCTTATAAATTCCTTTTAATTCTCTTTCAAATTATTTTCAAATCTTTTTCAAAAACTCATTTATCTTCCTAATTTTTTTTCAAATCTTTTCAATTCATTCATATTATCTTTTATTTCTTAGATACATAAACAAAAAAATTTCAGATTTAACTTCCTCATATCTTCTTCATATCATGTCTATCTTTTATCAATCATATCTTTCAATCATATCTTTTTCTTTTTAAATTTTCGAAACCATACCCTCCCTCCCCTCTATTTATACATTCGGCCATCACCCCTCCTCCATCATTCGAATCATTATCTCCATCTACTCATCTTCTTTCTGTGCTTTTGCTTGAGAACAAGCAAACCTCTAAGTTTGGTGTGATTTTCCGTGATCACTGACCAAGATCATGGCCCCTAAAGGAAAATAAACCACTCCAAGAGGCAAGAAAGAAAATAATCCAAAACCACAATGGATGCATGAGAGGTTCTGCACCAAAGAACATGCAGATCATTACTTCAAAATAATGTGCAGAAGATCAGTAATCCTGGAAGTCAAGTTCGATCTGAAAGAAGACGAATATCCAGAGATCCAAGAGCAGATTCGAAACAGAGGCTGGAAAATTCTAGCTAATCCTGAGATGAATGTAGGAAGAAACATGGTCCAGGAATTTTATGCAAATCTATGGCTAATAGATAAGCAAAGAATGGAGGGAACTGCCTTCCACACTTTTCGAACCATGGTCAGAGGCAGGAATATCTATTTCCATCTTGAAAAAGTGAGAGAAGTCCTCAAACTTCCTCAACTGCAAGATGATCCAGAATCCTTTAACAGGAGAATGGCTAAAGATAAAAAGTTGGATCAAGTTCTAGAGGACATATGCCTCCCTGGAACCAAGTGGATAACCAATTCAAAAGGTGTCCCAAACCAACTGAAGAGAGGAGACCTCAAGCCAATTGCTAGGGGCTGGCTGGATTTCATTGGGCGATCCATACTCCCACTAGTAACCGCTCTGAAGTCACTGTCAAAAGAGCAGTGATGATCCACTGTATTATGCTGGGAAAAGAAGTGGAGGTCCATCAATTAATTCCTTGTGAAATTTACACAATTGCAAACAAGGAATCTACTGAGGCCAAATTGGCCTACCCAAGCTTGATCAGTCTGTTATGTAAAGATGCAGGAGTACAAATAGGTGTTGATAAGTATATCCCAGTCGAACACCCAATCACCAAAAGGGTGATGGATGGACAGCAAGTTCAAGACAACCTCATCAAGAGGAGGGCACATGAGCTCCTTCCAGAAATTCCTCAATTTGACTATTGGACTCACTTAGAAGCATCTGTCACCAAACTGCAAGAAGCTGTAAATCAACTCAAAGAGGACCAGCAGAATCAAACTAGCATGCTTTGCAAACTGTTCATAGAACAAGAGAAGCAAGGGCGTGAGATACAGGTGCTAAAGCGCCAAAAGCTGCCCCTTGAAGAGCTAGGCGTCCCACAAATTGAAGGAGTACTTGCCTCTCCCAATGCAGGTTGTTGAGTCCTAACTCTGTGATAACTTTTGTTATTAGAGATCTATTTTAAGAGTCATTTATTTTTATGTTTTTAATTTTATTTCTTTTATTATTATTGGTCTGCTTTTATGTTTATTTTATGTCTTATTTTATTTCATGATTAATAAAATTTAGAGTCTATGTCTTAAAGCTATGAATGTCTTATGAATCCTTCACCTTTCTTAAATAAAAAATATTTTTAATTACAAAAGAACAAGAAGTACATGATTTCAAATTATATCTTGAAATTAGTTTAATTATTTTAATGTGGTGACCATACCTTTTGTTTTCTGAATGAATGCTTGAACAGTACATATTTTTGAATTTGTTGTTATGAATGTTAAAATTGTTGGCTCTTGAAAGAATAATGAAAAAGGAGAAATGTTATTGATAATCTGAAAAATCATAAAATTGATTCTTGAAGCAAGAAAAAGCAGTGAATAGACAAAGCTTGCGAAAAAAAAGAAGTCAATAGCCCTTTAAACCAAAAGGCAAGGGTAAAAAGGATCCAAGAAACTAAGGAGTGTCCCTAACCATGTGCTTGTGGCGTGAAGGTGTCAAGTGAAAAACTTGAGACTGATCGGTTAAAGTCATGGTCCAAAGCAAAAAGAGTGTGCTTAAGAGCTCTGGATACCTCTAACTGGGGACTCTAGCAAAGCTGAGTCTTAATCTGAAAAGGTTCACCCAGTTATGTGTCTGTGGCATTTATGTATCCGGTGGTAATATTGGAAAACAAAATGCTTAGGGTCACGGCCAAGACTCATAAAGTAGCTGTGTTCAACAATCAATATACTGAAATAGGAGAATCAATAATACTATCTAAATTCTGAGTTCCTATGGAAGCCAATCATTCTGAACTTCAAAGGATAAAGTGAGATGCCAAAACTGTTTAGAAGCAAAAAGGCTACAAGTCCCGCACATCTAATTGGAACTAAGTTCATTGATAAGTTTGAAATTCATTGTATATTCTCTTCTTTTTATCCTATTTTTTTTAGTTGCTTGGGGACAAGCAACAATTTAAGTTTGGTGTTGTGATGAGCGGATAAGTTATACCCTTTTTGGCAGTGTTTTTAAGTAGTTTTTAGTATAATTTAGTTACGTTTTATTATATTTTTATTAGTTTTTATTCAAAAATTACATTTCTGGGATTTACTATAAGTTTGTGTATTTTTCTATAATTTCAGATATTTTCTGGCTAAAATTGAGGGACCTAAGCAAAAACCTGATTCAGAGGCTGAAAAAGGACTACAGATGCTGTTAGATTCTGACCTCCCTGCACTCGAACTGAATTTTCTGGAGCTAAAGAAGCCCAATTGGCGCACTCTTAATTGCGTTGGAAACTAGACATCTTGGGCTTTCCAGCAATATATAATAGTTTATACTTTGTCAGAGATTTGATGGCCCAAATCAGCGTCCAAAGTCAGCCTAAAACTGTCTGGCGTAAAATGCCAGAACTGGCACCTTTTTCGGCATTAAACGCCCATTCTGGCACCTGGGGTGGCGTTTAACGCCAACTTTGGGCGTATGAACATGAAATCTTGAAAGCTCAGCCCAGACACACACCAAGTGGGTCCCAAAAGTGGAATTCTGCACTATCTGCACTTAGTTACTTATTTTCTGTAAACCTATGTCTAGTATAAAAACTACTTTTAGAGATTCATTGAGGACCTTATGATATTTTTACACTTCATATTGTATGTCTGATGGCATGAGTCTCTAAATCCCATGGTTGGGGGTGAGGAGCTCTACTGTGTTTCAATGAGTTAATGCAATTACTACTGTTTTCCATTCAATCACGCTTGATTCTATTATAAGATACTCACTCGTACTTTAATCCGGAGAAGATGATGATCCGTGACACTCATCATTATTCTCAATTCTATGAACGCGTGCCTGACAACCACTCCCATTCTATCTGAGCTCAACGTAGTCATTGGGTGACAGCTTGAATGTGTATCTCTTGGGTTTCTGATCAACGGACCGAGTCCGGAGGTTAGAACCTTCGTGGTATAGGCTAGAATTATTGGCAGCCATTCCTGGGATCCGGATAGTCTAAACCTTGTCTGTGGTATTCCGAGTAGGATCTGGAAGGAGATGATTGTGACGAGCTTCAAACCTACGAATGTTGGGTGCAGTGACAGTGTGCAAAAGGACAAGGGTCCTATTCTGACACTAGTGGTAACCAACAGATGATTAGCCGTGCGGTGACAGCGCCTGGTATTTTTCATCCGAGAGGATCATACAGCCTGCCATGGAAAGAGCTGTGCATGTTTGGAGAAGAAGACAGTAGGAAAGCAGAGATTCAGATGACAGAGCATCTCCGGAACCTCAACCTGTTTCTCGTTATTGAATTACAAGTACCATTTATTTTATGTTATTTATTCTTCATAAACACAATTATTTTCATTACTAATTTCCTGACTAAGAGTTACGAAATAACCATAGCTTGCTTCAAGCCGACAATCTCTGTGGGATCGACCCTTACTCACGTAAGGTATTACTTGGACGACCCAGTGCATTTGCTGGTTAGTTGTGCAGAGTTGTGAAAAGTGTGATTTACAATTTTGTGCACCACACGACTTCCTCAAAGGGGTCGAAGTTTAGAAAACACGACCTCAAAGAAAGATCGAAGCTCAAGCAGGGGCACTGTTCATACCCTGGACCGAGCTATACGGTCTGGGTTCGACGGAGACAACGCGACCGACCTCTTACAAGGCTGGCTCATCACCGACCTCTCCATAAAGAGCTCGGCCAAAACACCATGTAGGCCCAAAGCAGGCCCAAAGTAAAGGATCCCCGCTCACCAAAAGGCGGTGGACTAAAAGATAAAGATCTCTTCCACAAAAGATAAGATAAGATAACAAACTTATCTCAAGGAAGATCACTCCCCATTACTATAAATACACTGGAGCACCCAGGTATAATTTACATTCTGATTCTACACAAAAACCTGCCTAAAGCACGTGCTAACTTAAGCATCGGAGTCTCTTGCAGGTACCATCACCCTCCGGTGATCAAGGATAAGCAGCACCACCAAATCCAACAAGTCAGACACGACAGCTCCAGCAACAACAGCAGATCTCATCCGAGACGACCTTCAATTTCAGGTAACCCTCGGAACACTGCTCGAGATCAAGCTTTCTCCAAATCTGACATCATCTTGGCATTCTTCTGCTCCAGTTCTGCCTTCAAGTTACTTACCCTCCCCACTTAGCTCGGGTGGAATCAAGGAAAGCCTGAGTAGCTCGGATGGGAATCTTCCTAAGCTCCTTAGCCAGGGCAGTACTCATCTCTGCCATACAAATATAGTTGCGAGCCATATGGTGGAGGTGATTTTAAATCGCCACATCATCCATGGTTATTTGGCTATAAGCCAAGATGTTCCTCTCACTTCAAGCAAACCCGTTGAAATCCTTCTCGTTAATGCCCGGCTCCCCAGCAGTTTTTTGTTTTTAGGAGGGGCCCTGATGATAACGGGGAAGAAAGGTCACCTGAGCTCTCAGAAGGCGGGTCGGAAGAGACCAACCGAACGTTAGAGGGTAAGGATGACCTTTTTCTGGGCTGTGGGGCCAGGGTCCTGCTTCTCAGGGGATGGTCGGAAGGAAGCACCTCCAGCCTCCTTATCTTGAAGGCCCGGAGCCACAACCATTTTTCGGGTCTGGCACAATAATTTCATGGACGAGGTCTTAGAGGCCATAGTCTCTACGAAAGAAGAAAGCACATCAGAACAATAAAAGACAACTTAATAAGACAAAAAGCTAAGAGATCGGGAAACTACCTAGCTTGGACCGAAGCTGACTGGGGTCCCCTAAGAACTTCTTGGTGTCTAAATGAGGGGCCCAACCCCAACACTCTTGTAATACATCCACAAAATGTCTTTCGACCTCATCTAACCTATCCACGGTATACTTGGCTATCACAGGCTCCTCTTGCCAATAAAGGGGAAATGAGGGTTCATCATTCTCATCTAAATAAAAAGGTCAGACACCCTCTACTGACCCGACCTTAAGAAAGTAATTTTTGAAGTCATGGAAAGACTCATCAAAAATATAAAATACCTTTCTACCCTAAGCAGCTCAGAATGAAAACCAAGATGCCTTCCTCTTTAATGTCCCGGGTTTGGTCACAAACAAATAAAAGAAAACCGAGGCAGAAGGTTAGACCTTGAGTTCTCAACAAAGAAGTTGGAAGATTTTCAGCAAAGCCCAAGAGTTTGGGTGCAATTGCATAGGAACAACATTGCAAGACCAGAGGATATTCGACTCAAAATCTGAGAAAGGAATAGAAACACCCAGTTTAGAAAGAAAGCAATCGTAAGCGCAGAAGAAAGGACGCTCTGTGTTGTCTAAAGGAGGAAAACATACCCACTCCTCTGGGTCGGACACTATCAACTTGTAGTTTCTCTCATCCTCTCTATTTTCACAAATCTTATGATGTCTACGGAAGGCATCACAATACTCCTTATCTACTACGGGAACACAAGACAAAATGGTAATATCTACCCAAGTTAAGAGGCTAGGGAAAACCTTAGTTGACATATTGAGAACGGCAGACCGTGACATAAAGTCTATACCTACAAATGCAAAGTAAAGAAGTCGTTACAAAAAAGAGCTCGGACATCACAGGTCGGGTAAAAAACACACAAAGCTAATCAACACAGTTCAGTGAATTCTTCAACATACAGAAATATCAAATGGTGTCTCTCCCACGTAATAGAAATAACGTCATTACACAAAAGCGACACCATTGGGGGCAATCTGAATACAACCAACAGACAACAAAATGGCTATATTTTCAAACATTTTCGAAAATCTTTAGATGATCCCAAAACAACAAAAAGTAGTTTCAACTACAGTTCTACAAGATACCAGACACACAACCAAACATTTCGACACCAGTCCCAGCTGGTAAGAAAAGCCAAGAGAGTTCACAACCAAAATTAATACAACTCCAAGAATCAACCAACAGAGCACATCAACATCAACATCATTACTCTGAGCAAACTCATGTAAACAGAATGCAAGATTATCAAGGAAGAAGGTAAAAGAAACCTACCTTGATGAAGATTTCGAAAAGAGGAGGGGCACGTCAAACAGCACTAAAACACGAACGTTTCTCTCCATACCAGCAAGATAAAACCTCTAGAAAATCCAAAATGGAGAATTCTTCGAAGCAAGAACAATCGAAAAAAGAAAGAAACGAGAAAGTTCTTTACCAAGAAAGGAGGAAACGGAAAGGTTTTCAGAATTGTGAAAAAGTAGAAGAAGAAGAAGATTCGAAAGACTTTTATAAGAGACAAGGGGCAAACGACCCCTTAACTCCTCTTTAAAGCAAGTGCGGATCCCAAGGAGAAACTTCCGTGCAACATTCACCCCTCATTTAAAGAGGGGTAACTTTCAAAATTTTAAAATACGTCGAATACTCGACCTCCGAAAAGGCAGGGCACCCGACGTCCTAGCAAAGGCCTCGAAATGCTTGAGCCCGGCCTATAAAAAGTCCAGGACTCAAGTAGGGGCACTGTTCATACCCTAACCCAACAAATAAAGTCAAGCCCAATAAAAAAAATGCCTACCAAGAAAGGTGGCCTCCACGACACGCCCGACCTCTTCAAAGAGGTCGGACACCGACAAAGGAGCCGAGCTCTACCTACCCAAAAGCAAGTAACTGCCTCCCCAAATCTCGCCCACAATTTTTATCTTCCCCAAAAGATAGATCTCAACAAACTTTCAAGATAAAGGAAATAGTTATCCATCAGTAAAGATAGAACTACTCCAACAAAAGGTGGTTTATTAACTCTACTATAAATACACTGACACTCCTCATGTATAATTTACGTTCTGATCTACTAAAAACTTGCCCAAATCCCTTGCTAACTTAAGCATCGGAGTCTCTTGCAGGTACCACCCCCATCTCCTCACAAGGAACTCAGACAAGCGGCATCTTGGCACCAACAAGTCAGACGCTGCCAAACAAAAGGATCTGGACCTCACGTTTAACCCTAAATCCACGTTTCAGATAATTCTCAAAACAAACTTAAAAGATGGAATATATTTTTGAATGTGTTTGATGCGGGGGTGGAGTCGGCCAATTAAGAAATTAGAATATAAGAACAGCGTTGCGAGTATAGTTTTTAACCAGCTAAAATCCGCTCATCGATTTAGAAAGGTTGTCATAAAATTAGAATAAAAATACTGGGAGTATGAATCCCAGGTCGTCTCCCAACGAGTTGACAAAAAGGGTGTTATCTTATTAATCAGGAGTTTTGTGGGGAATTTTGAGTTTGGGCAATAGGCAAATAAATGATTGTAAATTAAAGCAATAAAAATTAAAAGAGATTTATATTATTCAAAATAAAAAGCCTTGACTGGGGGAATGATTAATTGGAAGTTCTATCCTTGTTGGAATTCTCTCAAGTGTAGTATAAAGAGGTTGTTGTTTTCACTTAGTTAACCCTTACTAAATAAAGGAAAGTCAAGTGATTGAGCTAACTCTTATTCGCAAATCCTAGTCCTCTCCCTTGGGAAGGTCTAGCATTAGTAAATAGAGAATTAGCCAACAACTTCCAATTTAACTAATCACTTGAGCATTCCAACTCAAGTGTCTCCTCTTAATCAACCCCCTTGTCAAGTTGGGAGTCTACTCCATCAACATGGATACCATCTTCGTTGTTGGAAGTAGGGAATAGAAAAGAGACATGATAGACAATAACTACAAATTAATTAAAAATAAAAGTAATCCTTTGCATTAATAAATTCTAAAAATAATCCAATTGTAACTCTAAACAAGAATTCAGAATATGGAATAATAAGGGAAGAAGAAAACAAACTAGAATAGTAACTTCAACGGAGGTGATGACTCTTCAATATCCAAAGCGAAAGCATAAAACTATAAAACTATGAATGTAAAGAAAACCTAGAGGAAGAGTAGTTTTTTCTCTCTAGATTCAGATCTAAAACTAAAACTATGCTAATGAGAATGTGTGTTGAGTCTCTGCATGTTCCCTGGCTCTAGTCTATGTTTCTGGGCCGGAAACTAGGTCAAAACTCAGCCCGAAATCACCCCCGACATTTTCTATTATTTCTGCAGATCGCGCATGTCACGTGTACGCGTGACTGACGCGTACGTGTTGCTGGTCGTCTTGGCGTGTCACGCGTACGCGTCATCCATGCGCACGCATCTTTGTGCAAACTCCAATCCACGCATACGCGTCAGGCACGCGCACGCGTCGCTGCAAATTTCTCCATATCGCGCGCTCGCGTGAGCCATGCGTGCGCGTCGATGCTCGCTGGTTATCTCCTTAGTTTCTTGTGTTCCTTCCATTTTTGCAAGCTTCCTCTCCATTCTCCAAGTCATTCCTGCCCTATAAAGTCTGAAACACATAACACACGGATCACGGCATCGAATGGTATAAAGGAGAATTAAAATACACAAATTAAAGACTTCTAGGAAGCAAGTTTTCAACCATAGAACAAAACTAGGAAGGAATTGTAATATCATGCAAATCATATGAATAAGTGGGTAAGGACTTGATAAAAACCACCCAATTGAACACAAGATAAACCATAAAATAGTGGTTTATCAACTTTCCTACACTTAAACATTAGCATGTCCTCATGCTTAGCTCAAGGAGATAAAATAAATGAGTAAGGAAAAGTAAGACTCATGCAATGCAATGCAACCTATGTATATGAATGAAACTATATGCTAAGATGATTCTGCCTACTTGGTCAAAAGTAAATAAGTTCTTCAAGACAAACATAAACCAAATTCCACTAATTCAAATCATACAGTAAAGACCAGTGAACTTGTAAGAAGACAGATCATGAAAGCAGGGATCATAGAATCAAGCATTGAACCCTCACTGATAGTATATGTGCACTCTAATCACTCAAGTGTATAGGGTAATCCACTCTAGTCTTCTCTAGTCATGCTTTCTAAACTTTGTTCTTCACCTAACCAATCAACAAATATTTAATGTACTAATGCAAACATCATGAGGTCTTTTCAAGGTTGTAATGGGGCTAAGGTAAAGGTGAGGGTATATATATGGCTAAGTGAGCTATAAATTGAATCCTTGATTAACCTAAGCTCTTACCTATACATACACTCTATATACTTTTAAATTCATGCCTATATAGCTATCCAAAATTCCCATTTTTGCATTACATACTCATGCATCAACTTTTCTTTTAATTTGTATCACATATGCATTGATATTTTCATTAACTTAACATTGGGATAATTTTGTCTCCTTATTTATTTATTTATTTATTGAATATTTTTTTTGTTTTTTTTTTTGAAAGCATAAAAGTAAACATAACATTATCAATGCACATGGATTTTTTTTTTAATTTTTCTGGTCTTACATGAGTAGGTACCCAAATTTCCAATATTTTATCATAACACATTCCCTATTAACCCATGTTCCCACAGTTTTTCCACACTTAGTTAACACACAATCTCTATCTTAAGCTAACCAAAGATTCAATTTGGGGTAATTAATTTGTTTTTCTGCTTAAGGCTAGTGATGTGATAAAATATAGAATAAATGGGGATTAAAAAGCTCAAAGTGGCTAACAAAGGTGATTTAAAAGGGTAGGCTTATTTGGGATAAGTGAGTAAAAATAATTAATGGCCTCAATTATATGCATGCATATAAACACATTAAACATTGGACATATAGGATGGAATAAAATAAAAATTACAATCATAGAGAAGAAAACATACAAGAATAAAATATTATGGTTAAATAGTGTAACCATGTAGTTAAGCTCAAATCTCACAGGTTGTGTGTTCTTAGCTCAAAAACCAGGTTCCAATTTACAATCTTCAAACAAGTTTTAACACAAAAGTTTTGTTTTAAATTATTAAAATTTTTCAAAAATAGGATCTTAAAAAGAAACTTATTATTTTTCAATCAAATAGAATATGCATGCAAATACCTATTACTATGCAATCTATCCTAACAAAAGAAAAATAACTTATTGGTGTTAAGAAAGAGAAATTACCTCCGGAAGTCAGGTACTGACCGACCTCCCCACACTTAAAGCTTGGCACTGTCCTCGGTGCCATCAGTCAGGAACAAAGGGGGGCTGGTAGCAGCATCTCCACAGTCGGGATTGTCATGGCTCCCTGTGCTAGTAGATGAAGTGAAGTCCGGAGTGTCTGGGTCTTCTTCAGGTGGTTGGTTTCCAATAATCAGCTCCTTGAGGTATGTAAATCGGCGCTTGTTACGGCGCTCTCTTTGTTTTGCCTACCGGTCAAGCTGGTCCAACCTCTCAAGTATCTGAAGGAGCAGTTGATTTGTTGAAGGTGCTTGTGATGTGGAAGGAGAAGGAGTATCTCCGGTCGGTTCTGTAGGCTGGCTAGTAGTGGCTGCTGGAGGTCTGATGTACTTTCCGTTAGGGACGTACTGATCATCCCGTGGAATCATGGCCTTGGTGTCCCCAACTCTGTAGGAAACTCTGGCTGCTGAAACTAGATCTGAAACCAAGGCGGGAAAAGGTAGGTTACCCGCGATCTGTACGTGTCCCATGACATACCAAAGGTGTCTTGGTAAATTGAGTGGCTGGTCTGTAAGGATACACCAGAGGAGAACAGCCATATCTGCAGTGAAGGAGGACTCGTGAGTGCTCGAAAAGACGTAATGGGACATGATTTGTGCCCATACTCGAGCCTCCAAGGTGAGTGCTGAAGCCAATATGCCCTTAGGTCGGGATCGATGGTATCCATAGATCCATCTACTGCCAGGTTGTGCTATAACTCTGAGGACGGTGTCCCAGTCAAATTGGTATGTCTGGCGCTTGAAAGAGGCTTTTTGGTATGCGTCCAATCCTTCTGGAGCAGGGGGAAGATCTAAAGCTTGCTGAATGGCCTCTTCGGATATAGAGACTTGCTTCTCACGCACATAGACAGATTGCAGGGCTGGCATGTGAAAATTAGAGTAGAATTCAACTACCCATGAGAGATTCACCTGCTGTGGCTGTCTTCGTAAGAATTCCCATTGTCTGCGCTCAATCCGGGGCTCAACAAAATCAACAATGTAGGTTGAAAGGATGAGTAGATGTTCATTATTATAGTCCGCTCAGCCAAGATGGAGAACATCTGCTCACAGTAGCGGTTAGGAAATCGCGTAGTGTCCCTTGCTGGAAAGGCTTTCTCTGTTTCATTGACCTTAATGATCCTCTTGACCCTCTTTGCTGTTGGTTTGACTGCTGTTGAGGATGGTTCCGTAGCTAGTGCCCTTTTTGTTCCTTTTCTTGCCGGTGGTTTGGGAGTAGCTTTCTCTTTACCCTTCTTGGTGGCCATCCTGAAAAGGGAAGAGGAAAGTTACATGTAAAGTTAAGGGTTAAAGCAAGGAAGAGCACAGTACAAGTGATAATCAATGCCAAGGTAAAGAATGATGACTTTTATCACATGGTCGCGACTACATGTGATCAGTTCATCCATGGAAATATAGCAAGTGCATATTATGGCAAGATGCAAGATGTTTATTAGCATGCCGGCAAAGGCATGAGTAGCATAGATCAAGTATTAATTGCCCAATTTGATTATCAAATGTTCCAAACTAACAATCTGTTTGTATTGATAATTATATTCAATCAATAAAATATTGAAAGGAATTTTGAGAAAAACAGGCATTAGAGTAGAAGAACAGGATAATTAAAAATGTATAATGCCATACAGACTTTTTCACAAACACTTAGCATGCATAGTAAATATGTTATTGAAAGTATTAAATTTGAACATGCAAGCAACCCTAAGAAGTAATATTAATTTTCAAACAATGCTTCAATATATTCACAAGCAAAATATAGAAGAAACAATCACCCAAATAAATTTCTAACACCAATTAAAAGGATTTAAAAAGAAAAAGAAAGACAAAGAAAACAAAGATAATGAAAGTAAAAAGAAAAAGAAGAAGAAAACATAAATAAAAGTAATAATGGAAAAGTGAAAGGGGAAGAAGAAAAGAACCTTGATGAAGAAGAGGAGGAAGGAGGGAAGAAAGTAAGAAAAAGTAAAAAGAAATAAAAAAGAAAGAAGAAAGAAGAAAGAAGAAAGAATTAAGAAGGTAGAAGAGAGAATTAGCATTGGGGAAGAAAAGATAAGAATTCTGGTGCAGATCTAGTTAAACTGTGCGTTGCATGTGACGCGTACGCGTGTATAACACATTCGCGTGGGTTGCGCTATTTTCAAGTGACGCGTACGCGTGACCTGAATTGTGCTATTGGCGCGAGAGCAGCCTCGCGCACGCACAACTCTCCGTTTTAATACGCAGATTGCCAAAATTTAGGGTGACGCGTGTGCGTCAGGGACGCGCACGCGTGAATGGCCTGTATTGGAAAAATGATGCGTACGCGTCAGGGACGCATACACGTGATGGGGTTTGTGCTTCCAGCATAATTCCATCCCCACACCATCATAACTATCTGGCCATACAATCATTTACGCCGATTTGCAAGGCCACATGTACGCGTGGGTGACGTGCACGCGTGGAGGGCTGATTTTGCAAGCGACGCGTACGCATCAGGGACGCGTACGCGTGGGCGTGTTTGTGCCTAAAGCACTGACGTTAGGGTTTTTTGCCAGTAAAGAATTTTATAAAAATAGTCGCGTTGTAGATATAGTTTCTAAACCAACCAAAATCCCTTCGTACAAACGTTTTGGTTGTCACAAGTAACAAACCCCTAAATAAATTGATAACCGAAGTATTTAAACCTCGGGTCGTCTTCTCAAGGAACTGTAGGGAAGTATGTTCTTATTATTGGTTATGAAGATTGTAAATTGGGGTTTTTAAGATGAGGAACAAGTAATTTAAATTGCAATTGAAATAAGTAAAAGACTGTAAAGTAAATAAATAACTGTAAAGTAAACTTTTGGCAAGGTATGAGAAATTAGAAGTCCTATCCTAGTTATCCTTATCAATGATGATGAAGATTGAATCTTAATTCCACTTAGTTAGCCTTTACTTAAAGCAAAGAAAAGTCAAGTTCTAATTAGTTTGATCTTCAAATCCTAGTTAATCCCTAAGGAAAAGTTGGGATTGTTGAAGTTCAATTCAATTAGCAAAGATAACAATTATCAATCATGTTGAGTTTGATAACTCCTGAGTTACTGATTTCTTAACCAAGACCAAAAAGGGAAAAAGTAAATCTACCGGAATAAAAATGCCTTCAGATTGGAAGCAACGGTAATATAAATAAAAGAAACAATTGTAAACTGAAATACCTCAAATAACATTAATTCAAAAGAGTAATCTGTAACATAGAAGAATTCATAAATTAAATTGAAAAGATAAATAAAAAGGAATGTTGAACCTGATAGAAAGAGATAATCCTGAAAACGAATAAAAATCCTAAATCTAAATCCTAAAAGAGAGAGGAGAGAACCTCTCCCTCAAAACTACATCTAAATCATGAAAGGTAACTAATTGGAGACTCTCTTCTGAATGGATGCATTCCCCCACTTTATAACCTCTGATCTGTGCCTTCTGGACTTGGATTTGGGCCAAAAAGGGCTTCAAAAATCGCTGGGGGCATTTTCTGTAATTTCTGGTGCGTGGCCCTTGTCACGCGGTCGCGTGGGTCACGCGGTCGCGTCAATTGGAGTTTCCCTTGTCACGCGGTCTCTTCAGTCAGGCGTCCGCATCATATGCGTTTCCCTTAAGGCGCGCGGTCGCGTCAATCGCGCGGTCGCGTCACTGCTATTTTGCGTTGGCACGCGGCCGCGTCGTCCATGCGATCGCATCACTGCCAGTTTCTTCAAAAACTCTGTTTTATGCTTTCCTTCCAATTTTGTATGTTTCCTTTCCATCTTTTAAGTCATCCTGCCTTAGAAGATCTGAAATTACTCAACACACGAATCACGGCATCGAATGGTAATAAAGGGAAATTAAAATAATTACTTTTAAAGCATAGGAAACATGTTTTTCACATACATCACATAATAAGGAAGGGAAAGTAAAACCATGCAATTAACATGAATAAGTGAGTGAAGGATTGAATAAATCACTCAATTTGAGCATAAAATATATCATAAAATACGGGTTTATCAACCTCCCCACACTTAAACAACAGCATGTCCTCATGCTAAATCCAAGATAAAGAGTAAGGTAAGGTTGAAGTGGTGGAATCTCATGCAATGCAATCTATTCTAAATGCAACTACCTAAATGCATCATGCAATTCTAATTATTTTTATTCACTTGTATATAAAGCTTACATGTAGTTGAATTAATTCACATTTTTCAAGGAATCATATATATAGCCAGACCTTAGATAATGATAAAGCACTTTTACAATTGAGATGGGAAAGAAAAATATTTTATAAACTTGCAAGACAATAATTTAAGCACAGATATATGTTGATGAGCTATTGAACCCTCACTGGATTTTGTGTTTACTCTCTAGTCACTCAGTGTTTATTGGGTTAATCAATCTATTCTTCTTTTTATTCTTACTTTCTATAACTTTGTTCTTCATCTAACCAATCAACAATTATAGAATGTAGGCATACAAAAATCATGAGGTCTTTAATTAAGGTTGTAATGGGGTCAAGGTAAAGGTAAGGGTATATGTATAAGGCTAAGTGAGCTAATTTAAGTTAATCCTTGATTAGTCTAAGATCTCACCTAACATACATATTTTGTAAAGCAAAGCTTCTTTACCTATTTTCCCATATTTTTCCCACTTTTTATGTTACATGCTCATATTTAATTTTTATTTCTTTTTATCTCATGTGCATTATTTTTTGCATTTGGAGAATTCTTTTGTATCCCCTTTATTCAAATACTAAAACTTTTTTCTTTCTTTCTTTCTTTTTTTTTAATGCACATGGTAATTCAATTATTTTAATTTCACATGAGCATGCTTCCCAAAATTTTTATTTTGAGTTATTTTATTCTTTTTAACTTTCTACCCTTTGTTTTTATCATCCCTGTTTCCAATAGGTTTCCCAACTTACACAACACACAATTTCTATCTTAAACTAACCAAGGATTCAACTTGGGATTTTTATTTTATTTTTCTGCTTAAGGCTAGTAATGTGGTTATAAAACAAGAGGGGTTTTTAAAGGTTCAAGGGGCTAACAAGGGTGATGTAAAAGGTAGGCTAATTTGGGAATAGTGAGCTATAATCAAACAATGGCCTCAATCACTTTCTTGGTATGTATCTAGATTCTATAATCGGACATACAGATTAAAACAAAATAAAGAACACTAGAATAAATAAGAAGGTTGAAACACACAGAAATAAAAATTATGGTTTGAATGTAACCATACAATTAAGCTCAAAACTCACAGGTTGTGTATTCTCTAACTCAAAAATCATATATCAGTTATGTATGTCATGCAAGTAAAATTAAGAGTTCCCATTATTCTCAATGTAAATCTTAAGGTGGATTTAAAGTTCTAGTGTTTCTCCTTGATGAAAAGTTGTTAACTAACTAACATGGAATGCTATATATACAAGGTGTGTGGATTGTTTCTATTATGTTCAAGTCTCTAGTTTACTTCCTTTTATATTTTCAATTTAAACTGAGTTATCTTATGCTAAAAATGGTAAACTATACTAATTAATCCACAATTTCTATAACTAATAAGTTAGAATTGTAACTAAACTAACTAGCTAAAATGTGAACTAAGGTGCAAAATGCAGAAATAGAGTAAAAATACATGAAAATAGCAATGTATAAGTACTGAGAAAATAAAATAAAAATAAAAAAAATACAGAAAAAGAACAAAATAAAATAAAAAGGGTATATAGTGGTTCACCAAAAAATACGCCAGAAATGGCGACCTCCCCACACTTAAAATGAAGCATCGTCCCTGATGCTCACTCAAGCAGGGTGTGAAGAGGTGTCATCACTGGAAGGGTGGGTAGCTGGAGTCTCTGTGGTGGTGATCTGAGGATCTGCCTGCTGCAGAGGAGGTGCTGACTGAATAGGGATCTCTGGGTCTGCAGCCTGAATCTGAGACGGGGCCTCCTAATGTGATGCAGCCTGCTCTGTGCCTGCCTGTGCAGCCTCTCTCTGTGGATGGGTCTCTGCCTCGTGGTCATCCGCCTCCTCCTCGGATGGCTCTGATGGGGTGTCATGCTCGGAGGGGATGTCACCGTCAGAACGTATCAACAGCTTTAGGTGCTCATAGCATCGCTTGCTGCGATGCTCAGCTCGCTCATATCGGCGCCGGTTGCGGTGCTCCATCTGGTCTAGCTGTCGAAATAGGCGGTGCACTAGGTGATAAACTGGCTCTGAGGCAGGTGAAGGTGCAGTGGTGGTAGCAGGGGTAGCTGTAGAGGAAGAGGGGCCGACAGATGGTGTGGCTGTCTCATCAGTAGGAGTGAGGAATGGGGGTCTGTAGCCCAAAGCCAGAAAGTTCCTGCTGTGAGGTATAATTTCTTGCATTCTGCAACAGGTGCCTTCTCGTCAGCATCCTCCCAAGGCACGTCAGCTCGACAGCCAAGCTGTGTAATCAAATATGGAAAGGGGAGAGTGCCTCGGACGTGGACCCTGGCCATGTAGTACCGGATAAAGCATGCCAGGTACAGGTCCTTACCCTCCATCACACACCATAGGAGGGTGATCATAGCGGCAGGTAGCTCCGTCTTATGAGTACTCGGCATAATAAAGTTGCTAAGGATCTGATGCCATAGCCGAGCCTCATTGTTCAAGTATACCCGCTTGATTCCCTTAGGCATGGTGGTGTTCTGACCCATGATCCATGGAACGGTCAGGTCAAGAGCTATCCTGGCCTTGACTGTATCCCAATCAAACTTCATGAAGCGCATATCCTCCTCAGCCTTTTGATAACCATCCAGCTGATCTGATTTAGGCAGAAGCTTCAGAACATCCTCTATGGCCTCTTCAGTGACCAAAATCTGCTTCCCTCTTAGGTTTACTGCATCTAGGGAAGTTTTGAAGTAATTGCAATAAAATTCCCTTACCCAAGATGCATTGACCTCACTAAGGTTTCTCTTCAGGAAGAACCAGCCTCTTTATTTGATCTGATTAGAGGTGTAATGCTGGAGTTCTTCTAGAATCTTCAAAGTCCTCTCCAGGTACAGGTTCCTGGAGTTTGCAAACACCGGATACTTCAGCTCGCAGTATCGGTTTGCAAACTTAATGGGATCAGTAGCAGGGAGTAGTTGGTCAGCCTTCTCCTGCGAGGTAAAGTGTTTTTCCCGCCAGGAGTCATCATGCATGAGGTCCAGGATGGACATGGAGGCTTCTCCGCGTTTACGTTTGCCAGTTGTTGCCTTTCTTTTTCCTTTTCTTTGGGTGTCAGACATCCTGAAAAACGGAAAACCAGGATATAATAAAAATAGGAAAGCCGGTAGGCAAATAATCAAAAGAAGCATATAATGGCAAAGGAGCAATAGAATAATGAAAAGGAGTTAAGTAAATGTGCATTAAGGATTGTATAGGAGTTAAAAGTCCGAGAATAAAAATTCACAACCCAAAATGTAAAAGGATTCATGTTAAGTAAGAAAAACCTCCGTCATGCCTTGGTTAGAATGTTAGAGAGAATAGTGAAAACCAGAAGATATGTTTTGAAAGGTAAGTGGGTTAGGAATGAAAAAGAGGTTAGGAAGTTAAAATTAGTGAATTAGTAAAAAGTGGGTTAGAGTAAGTGGCATGATGAGCATTTCCTAAATAACGAGAATTCACAAATTAAAGCAACAGATAACTCAAATTCAAACAAGGAAGTCAAGGATGAATCAAATGAAAATAGCAAAAAGTGGAATTGAATCATCCAAGATGCAATTTATAAACCAGGAAATTAAAAAGAATAAGAAAGCTTGCCCTGTCATTCATGAATTGGTTTGGTAAAAACAGAGTAAAGCAGAGTGCAAGTTTGCCAAAACCAAAACAGGAATGAAAATCAAAACAATTTACAGAAATTTGGGCAGCATCCCGGCTAAAATTGGATGTTCCCGGAAAATAAATAGCAATCAGAATAGCTCATATGAATTAAAATATAGCTACAATTACATAAAGGGAATATGAACATGGAAAAGCAGTGTAAAAAGCAACATGAAACAAGAAATTACAGCATATGAACAATACTAACATCACAGCAATAGCAGAGTTACGAAATTAATAAAGCAAGAAATACGAACAGCGCAATTAAACAGGCCTAAATCCACTAACCACATCCTAGGCTACCTAACAACCTAGAATCCACTACAACATGCATATCTAACTAGCCTAATTATGAACATAAATAGAAAAATAGGAAATTAACGATGAATGGAAAGAAGGGTGGCGTTCAGCAGAACCTGGTAGGCGTAGGAATGAAAGTGGGGCAGAGAGGTGGCTGGGGGATGGTGGTGGTGGCGGCTGACGCGGCGGTGGAGGGTAGCACGGCGGCGGTGGGGGCTGTTCGGAGGCAGGGGGTTTGGAAAGGTAATGGGGGAGGGGTTAAGGGGGAAGGAAGGGAAGGGGGTGTGGGTGGTGCGGCTGGGACGGAGCGGCGGCGGTGGGTGTGGCGGTCGCGGAGGGGGGGCAGTGGTGGTGGAGGGAAGAGGAGGAAAGAAGAAGAAGAAAGAGGGGGAAGGGGGGTAAGGAAGGGGGTGGCGTGGCGGCGGCTTCTGGGTGGTCGTCGGGGTTGCGGTGGGCAGTGGTGGTGGCTGGAAGTTGTGGGTGGTGGTTGTGGAGAGAAGAGAGGTAGGAGAGGGGGCTGGGGGCGTATGAGTAGGGTTTCGCGTGGCTGGGGGTTATTAAATTTGAATCCATGCGATCGCGTGACTGGGGTGGAATGGGGGTTTACGCGATCGCGTGGGCACGCGATCGCATGGAATGGATAAAGGAGTGAATGACGCGGTCGCATGAGGCATACGACCGCGTCGCTGGAAATTGTGCGAAACGCACAATTCCAGCGTCGTTTCAGCGCAACTCTCTGTCTCCTTTGGGGTGGTGTGCAATCCACGCGACGCGATCCCGTCGCGTCGGATTGGTGTCGTGCAAGTGACGCGATCGCATCAGGTACGCAACCGCGTGGGTCGTTTTGTGCGAAACGCACAATGGCCGCACGATTCTAGCCTAACTCTCTGGACATTGGGGATTTACGCCGATCTCCTGATCACGCGGTCGCGTGAATGACACGGACGCGTGGGTGGTTGTTTTTTGAAACTGAGGTGATCGCATGAATGATGCGGTCGCGTCGCGCACCCCCTTTTTTTTATGCAGGTATGCAACTATGCAATATGCAATGCGAATGAATAATATTCAGGTTCAATTGAAAAGGAAATAAAAATAAAAATAAATAACATGAAATAAAACTGAAAAAGAAACGACCATACCATGGTGGGTTGTCTCCCACCTAGCACTTTTAGTTAAAGTCCTTAAGTTGGACATTGGATGAGCTTCCTGTTATGGTGGCTTGCACTTAAATTTGTCCAGAAATCTCCACCAATGTTTGGAATGCCAACAACCTCCGGGGTCCCAAACTAGGCATGTAAAGCTTCTAAGCAGCTTCAAGCATATTCTCAGGCTCCCGGGGTGACGAATGTCAGAATAGATTCCAGGATCCCAAACTTTGCTTTTAGATCCGCCTTTGTCTTGATCTATATTTTTCCATCCGGGCGGTTTAGAAAGTAGATTCTCACCATGGTGACCAAACGTTTTCCGAGATTCATTCGATTGATCGCGATGCCAATCCGTGCACTTCGAATTGAAGCGTGGAACCTTATTGAACCTTGTGCACCAGCTCTGAGTGCGAGCCATTTCCCTCTTACTCTTAAAGCCGCAGAGAGCTCTAAGCTGGCCATCTGTTTCAAGCAAACCATATTCAAGTGGAAAAATAAAGTTAAAGGTTAAGGATTGTACCCACTTAAAGCTTGTATTGGGTGGTAATGGCCTTGGGATAGGTGTTTCCAGTGGTTCTGTGAGTTCTACTCCCTTGTGCTCTTCTGTGAATTTCTTCACTTCCTTGCAGACTTTCTCAATTGCATCCATATCCTGATCAAAGCCTTCTATGTCTTCCTCGTCACTTAAGTCATAAACGGGAGGTTGAGAGAAATCTACCTCCGCATCGTCTTTGTATTCACTTGGGGAAGACTCTTCGATCTCAGAGAATTCACGTGCGGATGCAAGTTCATTACTAGTAGACACTACAACAAATATGGGCTTTAGCAACGCCAAATTTTGCAACGCCTTAAAACCGTTCTCTTAGATAGTTTTAGACAACGGTTATTTATAGTGTTACTATTGAATTCAATTTTTTATTATTTTATAGCAACAAATTAAAACCGTTCTCTTTGACTATTTTAAAGAACGGTTTTATAACCGTTACCATGATTTGGTTTTAAGCAATAGTTTTTATTGTTGTTTAAATAATTGTACAAAAGAAACGCATAAAAACCGTTGCCAAAATGCTACACTTTAAAACCGTTCTATTAGATGGTCTTAGACAACAGTTTTTAGAGTGTTACTATTGAAGTTCAATTTTTCATTACGTTATAGCAACAAAATAAAACCGTTCTCTTTGACTATTTTAAAGAACGGTTTTATAACCATTACAACAATCTTTTATCAAACAATAATTTTCTTATATTATTTAAATAATTATACAAATTTAAATAATTTTCTCTATAAATATTAAATTTTTAGAACACTCAAAATTATTGTTATAAATATATTACAAATATTATTTATAGAAGAAATAAATTTAAAATAAATTTATAACAATGATATATTTTTGGTTTCATTCCCGCTCTAAAATTTAAGATAATATTTCTTTAACACTTCAAAAAAATTTCAACAACCTCTCTTCAAAATAAAACATAGAGACTTGTTAATTTTTCCTTCCTCTATTAGCCCTAGCGCTCCATAACCGACACCACTCATCATTAGAGCCGTCATCGAACAATGCCAAACTTGTAACAACCCAAATTTTTGAAAAATTAAATAATAATTTATTTATAATTTATCATATTTGTTGATAATTTTTGTAAGCCCCAGATTTTTAAAAAATAAATAATGAATTATTTATAATTATATATATAATTTTCTTTTTTAAAAGGTTATGAGACTTCATGTTTTAAATTAATTTGGTTTTATATAAATTTTAATTATAAATTAGATAATTTTGATTTACTAAAATTAATGATTTTTGCTTAATTAAAATTCAGAGTTTTAGTAATTGGAGATGAAAGAGAGTTTTGTATATAATTTAAATTGAAATAATTTAAAATTTTGATTAATATTATGAACTAAAAAAATTTATTTATTTATCTATAATTTTAAATTAAAGTATTTAATTACAAATAATTAGTAATTTAAAGAATAAAATAATATTCTTAAAATTAATTATATTGATTAAAATGATTAAATTGGGTTTTAACTCAAAACTCTACTCAAATCCTAAATTCCCAATTCTAAACCCTAATTCCTAATTCATTAACCCTAACCCCTTTCTACCCAACCCACACACACATGTACCCCTCCCCTACCACTTGTTCATTCTCCACTGAGCCACTTCACCCTTTCTCACCGTTACTCACTCACAGCACACACCACACACCAAATAAACAAACATGCACAGACACATAAACATACATAGAGGAAGAGAGAGATCTGAGAGTGAGAACTGAAGGGAGAAGAGGAGAGGAGGGGAAGCCGCGCCTTGCCACCGCTGCTGTCCGCGAAGTCATCTTCATTACGAATCAGAACTGAGGCGAGAGAGAGGACCGCGATGGAGGAAGGAATCACGCCGCCCAGTCGCCGTCCATGGGGAGTCGTCGTCGGCGTTGTCACGAGGAGGAGAGGAGCCCGCGTCGGAGGAGAAGAGCCGTCGTGTTCTACCACCGCTGAGGGACCAGTCGCAGTTAGAACCGTCACTGCTGTTGTGTTCCGTCACCGCCGCCACGTCGTGACCCCGTCGTCACCACTGAAGGCTCTAGCACGGCCGCTACTTCTATGGCCGCCATCATCTGTTGCATGTGCGAAAGGAGAGATGAGCCTTAAGAACAAGGAAAGGAGTCGTGTGAGGCTTGTGCCGAGAGGCAGAGAGCTGTTCAGCCGCCACTGCTGCTGCCATGATCACCGTTGCGGTTTCAAAAAAAAGGGGGATACCGTTGAAGTACCTCTGATATGGTCTAGATCCCTTCCTCTAATTTGCTCTGTTTCCATTCTTGCTCTACTGCTATTTCATTGGTTACCCTATTCTCATTTTATTTTATTTCAGCCCCTATAGCTATGATTATTGATAATGTTACTGCTGTTGCTACTACTGGGTCTAAGCCGCTGCTGCTGTAAATTTAGAATAAGAGGGTTTGTCGCGTTTAAATTCTGCGATCTCGACTAATTGAGGTAGGGGATTTGTTTTAAAAATAAATGTTTTAAGTTATGAATGCCAATAAAATTAAATGAGTAACTGCAAATGGTTTATGGTTGTTTTGTGTGAATAATTATTGAAATTGAGTTGAATCATGGCTGTAGTTGGTGATTGGTTTAATGATTTAATGTAGTGATTATTGACGATGTTGTGTATTTTGAAGTTATACTTGTTGCTAGAACTTGTTGATGATGATTTTGTGTATGGAATGTTGCTATGATTGCTGGAAATTCATTTGATGAATTAGAACATGAGATATGTTGTTATAGATGACATGCTGAAGAATAGATGCTATGATAATATGGTTACGTTGCACCTATGATATGAAATTGTGATATATTGAATTAAGAGTTCTTGGAAAACTTTGGTTAGTGAAAAGAAAGTTAGAAATGTGGTTTTAGATGAATCCTAGGCTTGAATATAGGATTTGGTATGTGAGGTTGTTAGAAATACTTTGTGCAGAATTTCTGCAGAAATCTGCATAATTGGCAGCAGAACGAATGACTTTTTGGGAGCAGTCCAGACCTAATTTTTAGATGAAATTATTTTTTTGTAAAACTTTAGTGTGTCTTGAAAATTCCATAAAAATTTCAGAGAATTTGGCCAAGTGGTTTGGAAGATATGATTTTTTGAATTTTAGTGGTTGCTGCAGATTTCTCTAGTTTTCTGGTTCTGCAGTACCAATTTGCAGATGCTATAACTTTTAATTTAAACAGAATTTTGAGTTGATTTCAAAAGAATTTTAAAGATCTATCAGTCTATTTTAAGTGAGTACAAGTTTCATGTTCATATCTATTTTTAGACTTAGATAAGTCACTTGGAAGGTCGGTTGTTTGCTGAAAACTCTGAACTGGTTTATGAAAATAGGGCTCCACTTCCAATTGATAATTAATTAATCAAATGAAGTGATATGAATCTGAAACTTGTGGATTCTGAAACTTACGGATATTGACTGTAATCTCACCAAAATTTAGAAGCAACGGATTAGAATTGAACTAAAAGCTAATAGCATAGAACTCGCACAAATAATATCATTTTGAATGTGTTTTAAGCTAATGCAAGTAAAATTGTTGGATAGATTCTTAACAAACAATAATGAGTTCTATCTAGAAAAATAGAATTAAAGTGAATGCCACATTCTCATATTCCCACAGTGCCAGGTTATTGAAGTGAATACATATTCTTTATTCAGTAAATGGTTTTCTGAAAATGGCAAGCTGGTATGCATGCACAATAGTTATTAGAAGTACTAATGCTTTGTAGTTGATGAATTTCCAATTTGTGATCACTTCAGAGGATATTGATAGATGAACTGTTATTATGTTGTATTGTTGCACTGATTGCACAATTGTATTTCCTTGTTGTTTAGGTTGCAAAAATTTTCCAAAAGATTCAAGAAATGGTAAAGAAGAAAGAAATCTAGTATTTGTTTTGATTGGTGAGGCAGAACAAAATTTAACTTAATGCTATATGCTTGTCATGTGCTTTGGGTTAAGTGTGTGGTCATGCAGATGAAGTTGAAAGCCTTGCTGCGGCGAGGAAAGCTGCCATATCCGGTTCAGAACCTTCAGATTCTATTCGGGTATACCAATCTCTCCGGTCCTTCCTTGAGGAAAATACCCCTTTTCTTCCCCGCTATTCCCTTTTTTCTTTTTTTTTTTAAATAGTGTGTGAGAATGTTAAATAGTATTTAAAAAATGCAACCGAGAGATATTGGATTTTCTTGGGTATTTGCATAGTGTGCTAGTAATCCTTAAATATGAATATTTCAGGTTGTAAATGCATTACTAACTCAGATTGACAAGTTAATATCATCTCCAAATGTGATAATCCTAATCACATCCAACATAACTACTGCTATTGGTAAGCCTAAATCAAACTTCCATTCCTTCAATTATTAGCATTAGGCTTAACATTATATTTAATTTGCTAATTTTTTTGTTCACAGAAAAATTATTATGAAATAGAAAAAGAACTTAATCACACAAATTGTGAAGATCAAATATTAGAGACTAAAAATCACCAATTTGTGAAGATGATGAGGAATCTATTTGCTATTGTAATATATCAATCTCTTTTCTTTATGATTAGATATGGTTATGACTTAGACTCTTATTATGTAATTTTAAAGTATCTTAGTTTATTTGATAGTATCTTAGTTTATTTGATTTCTAAAAGATTCACAAATATGTATGAATCTTATAGAATACTTTAAAAATCAAATTTGATGGTAAATATTCAATTAGTTTTCTTTAGTAATTTGATTCAAATAGTTAAGGTTATTTATTGACACTAAATTAAAAAAATAGTTGGAATATTAATTTTAATGCAATATGAGAAAATTATTGTAAATAAAAAAATATATAACTACAAAAAATCGTTGTCAAAAGTCACAAAAGGAATGATTTTAAAAAACCGTTGCCAAAAAATGAAACTAATGGTAACGCTTTAAAACCGTTGTCTTAGACGACTATTAAATGGCAATGGTATTAAAACCGTTGTCAAAAAACGACACTAACAGTAACGCTTTAAAACCGTTGCCTTTGTGAATAATAAAACTACAACTGTTTAAAACCGTTGCCTATTTAGTTATGGTTTTAAACCGTTGGATCATGAAAGAGAACGGTTTAAAAACGTTCCTTATCGAGTAACGGTTTGAAACCGTTGTTTAAAATTTTCTATCAAAACCGTTGTCTATACCAGTAACTTTGGCAACAGTTTTTTTGTTACCGTTGCCTTAGGTAAAAAACCGTTGCCTTTGAGCATTGGTAACGGCCGCATATACCACAGGTCAAAAACCGTTGCCTAAAGTTTTGGGAACGGTTTTTCAATCTACGGCAACGGTTTTTGACCGTTGCGAAAACCCTTATTTGTTGTAGTGAGAACTTGACTCGTGACTATCATCATCAAGGAAACTTGCTTCTTGGAGTATTCCGTCTAGTTCCTCATAAAAGACTTGCCTTAGGGGTTGTGTACTATCCTCCTTAGCATCAATTGTAACGTCCTTGACAGAATTCTCCATAACTCTGGATTCCCATAGAGGCTCAGCGTCTCCTAGGTCTTCAACCAACTCTTCTTCTTGTGTAATGACAGCTTCCTCTACTTGTTCCAGTACGAAGTCATGTCTTGTTCTGTCTACTGGAGTTTCTAGTATCTCCTTCATGCTACGCTCATCATTAGATTGTCCACACGGAGTTGTGGGAGGTCCTTGAATGTTCGAACGTCTAGAAGATAATTGACTTATTGCTTGCTCCAGTTGATAAAGGGTTGTTTGAAGTTGATCTACTGTTTCCTTGAGGCGAACCTCTGATTCTCGGGGTGCTGGATTTGGACGTGGTACATTGGAAAGTGGTGGTGTTTAGGAGTAATTAGATTGGAATCGGGGTAAATGAGGGTTATATGGTGGCGAATGGTGAAAAGGAGCTTGTGAGTGTGGTGGTTCGAAGTTGTGTTGAGAGGATGGTCTATAGGCATGGGGTGGGACTTGTTGGTAGTTACAAGGTTGTCTACCATGTCTATTGGCTTGGTATGCATTGTAGATTGGTCTTTGTCCGTGATATCTTGGAGGGTGTTGTTGCCTAAAGGGTTGATCAGATCCTCTTGGCTGCATCCATCTTTGATTGCTCTGACCTTGATGCATGTTCCTGTTATAACTTTCACTCCTTTCAACAATATTAGAACCAAACTCGAAGCGAGATGGGTGAGAATTCATAGTAGCTAATGGAAATAAAAGGAGAAAATAAAGACAAATAAACAAGTAAAAGAAAAATATTTACAATAACCAATAATAAGGCACACAATTGCAGTTCCCCGGCAACGACGCCATTTTGACGTTAGGGTTTTTGCCAGTAAAGAATTTTATAAAAATAGTCGCGTTGTAGATATAGTTTCTAAACCAACCGAAATCCCTTCGTACAAACGTTTTGGTTGTCACAAGTAACAAACCCCTAAATAAATTGATAACCGAAGTATTTAAACCTCGGGTCATCTTCTCAAGGAACTGCAGGGAAGTATGTTCTTATTATTGGTTATGAAGATTGTAAATTGGGGTTTTTAAGATGAGGAACAAGTAATTTAAATTGCAATTGAAATAAGTAAAAGACTGTAAAGTAAATAAATAACTGTAAAGTAAACTTTTGGCAAGGTATGAGAAATTAGAAGTCCTATCCTAGTTATCCTTATCAATGATGATGAAGATTGAATCTTAATTCTACTTAGTTAGCCTTTACTTAAAGCAAAGAAAAGTCAAGTTACTAATTAGTTTGATCTTCAAATCCTAGTTAATCCCTAAGGAAAAGTTGGGATTGTTGAAGTTTAATTCAATTAGCAAAGATAACAATTATCAATCATGTTGAGTTTGATAACTCCTAAGTTACTGATTTTTTAACCAAGACCAAAAAGGGAAAAAGTAAATCTACCGGAATAAAAATGCCTTCAGATTGGAAGCAACAGTAATATAAATAAAAGAAACAATTGTAAACTGAAATACCTCAAATAACATTAATTCAAAAGAGTAATCTGTAACATAGAAGAATTCATAAATTAAATTGAAAAGATAAATAAAAAGGAATGTTGAACCTGATAGAAAGAGATAATCCTGAAAGCGAATTAAAATCCTAAATCTAAATCCTAAAAGAGAGAGGAGAGAACCTCTCCCTCAAAACTACATCTAAATCATGAAAGGTAACTAATTGGAGACTCTCTTCTGAATGGATGCATTACCCCACTTCATAACCTCTGATCTGTCCCTTCTGGACTTGGATTTGGGCCAAAAAGGGCTTCAGAAATTGCTGGGGGCATTTTTTGTAATTTCTAGTGTGTGGCCCCTGTCACGCGGTCGCGTGGGTCACGCGGTCGCGTCAATTGGAGTTTTCCTTGTCACGCGGTCGCTTCAGTCAGGCATCCGTGTCATATGCGTTTCGCTTAAGGCGCGCGGTCGCGTCAATCGCGCGGTCGCGTCACTGCCAGTTTCTTTAAAAACTCCGTTTTATGCTTTCCTTCTAATTTTGTATGTTTTCTTTCCATCCTTTAAGTCATTCCTGCCTTAGAAGATCTGAAATTACTCAACACACAAATCACGGCATCGAATGGTAATAAAGGAAAATTAAAATAATTACTTTTAAAGCATAGGAAACATGTTTTTCACATACATCACATAATAAGGAAGGAAAAGTAAAACCATGCAATTAACATGAATAAGTGAGTGAAGGATTGAATAAATCACTCAATTTGAGCACAAAATATATCATGAAATATGGGTTTATCAAGCACACCTCCAGCCATGCTCCCGCGTAACTCTCTGTTTCATTCTTCTTTGTTTTGTATGCACTTATGACGCGTACGCGTCAGCGACGCTTGCGCGTCGTGTGCTTCTTTTTTTTGTTTGCATAATGCAAATACAAATGCAGACTATATGCAGAGATTATGAGAAGAGTCACTAAGAAAAATAAAGTAGATTAAAATAAAATAAAACTAAGACTGAAACGGAATGATCATACCATGGTAGGTTGTCTCCCACCTAGCATTTTGCTTTTACGTCCTTAAGTTGGACGGTCTTTAGGCTCATTCTGCTTCTGTTGGTGGGTCCTTCAAGAGGAAGACCTCTAGCTCTTTGTGTTCCTTCATCTTCTCACCATGATAAAGCTTTAGGCGATGTCCATTGACCTTGATAAATTTGGAGCTAGAAGGATGACGCAAGTGAAAGACTCCGTATGGCTCTGCTTTTTCTACTCTGTAGGGACCTTCCCATCTTGATCTCAGCTTTTCTGGCATGAGTCTCAGTCTGGAGTTATAAAGGAGAACCAACTCCCCTGGTCTGAACTTTCTCATTTTTATGTGCTTGTCATGCACAGCCTTCATCTTCTCTTTGTATCGCCTGGAGTTGTCATATGCTTCTAGGCGAAGGTTCTCTAATTCTGCTAGTTGCAGCTTCCTTTTAGCACCAGCTTCCACAAATCCCATGTTGCACTCCCTCACAGTCCAGAAAGCCTTGTGTTCCACCTCTACTGGAAGGTGGCAACCCTTTCCGTACACTAAGCGGAAGGGACTCATCCCAATGGGTGTCTTGTACGCTGTCCGATACGCTCAGAGCGCATCAACAAGTCTAGTGCTCCAGTCCTTCCTATGAGGCTTTACTATCTTCTCCAGAATGCGCTTTATTTCTCTGTTAGATACTTCTGCTTGCCCATTAGTCTGGGGATGGTATGCTGTTGCCACTTTGTGAACAATCCCACGCTTCTTCAGTAATCCTGCTAATCTCCTGTTACAGAAGTGAGTGCTTTTATCACTCACGATTGCTCGTGGTGATCCAAAGCGACATATAATATGGTTTCTAACAAAGGAAACAACAGTGTTAGCATCATCAGTATGGGTAGAAATTACTTCCACCCATTTAGAAACATAATCTACAGCTAACAGCATATAAAGGTAACCACTAGAATTTGAAAACAGACCCATGAAGTCAATTCCCCAAACATAAAAAATTTCATAGAATAACATAATCTGTTGGGGCATCTCATCCTCTTGGATATATTACCAAACCTTTGGCATGGGGAACAATATTTACAAAATAGTAGCAGCATCTTTAAAAAGAGTAGGCCACCAGAATCCACAGTCTAAAATTTTCCTAGCTGTTCTTTATGGGCCAAAATGTCCTCCACTCTCAGAAGAGTGGCAGGCCTCTAAAATGGACTGGAATTCTGATTAGGGCACACACCATCTAATTACCTGGTCAGCACCACACCTCCATAAATATGGATCATCCCATATATAATACTTAGACTCGCTTTTCAGCTTGTCTCTTTGATGCTTAGTAAAATTAGGAGGGAAAGTATGGCTAACTAGATAATTAGCTACAGGTGCGTACCAAGGAACTACTTCAGATACTGCATGCAAGCTATCAAATGGAAAAGCATCATTGATAGGAGTGGAGTCATCCTTAATGTGCTCAAGGCGACTGATGAGCGGATATTTTATACGCTTTTTGGGGTTAATTTCATATAGTTTTTAGTGTGTTTTAGTTAGTTTTTAGTTTATTTTCAGTAGTTTCTAGGCAAAATTCATATTTATGGACTTTACTATGTGTTTGTGTATTTTTCTGTGATTTCAGGTATTTTCTGGCTGAAATTGAGGGAGCTGAGCAAAAATCTGATTCAGGCTGAAAAAGGACTGCTGATGTTGTTGGATTCTAACCTCCCTGCACTCAAAGTGGATTTTCTGGAGCTACCGAACTCCAAATGGCGCGCTTCCAATTGCGTTGGAAAGTAGACATCCAGGGCTTTCCAACAATATATAATAGTCCATACTTTGCTCAAGGATAGATGACGTAAACTGGCGTTCAACTCCAGTTCCATGCTGCAGTCTCGCGTCCAGCGCCAGAAACAAGTTACAAAGTGGAGTTCAACGCCAGAAAAGGATCCAAAGCTGGCGTTGAATGCCCAAAACAGCCCTATGCACGTGATTAGCTTAAGTCTCATCCCCAGCACACACCAAGTGGGTCCCAGAAGTGGATTTCTGCACCATCTATCATAGTTTGTTCATTTTCTGTAAACCTAGGTTACTAGTTTAGTATTTAAACAACTTTTAGAGGTTTATTTCGCACCTCATAACATTTTTAGATCTAAAATTTGTATCTTTTGACGGCATGAGTCTCTAAACTCCATTGTTGGGGGTGAGGAGCTCTGCTGTGTCTCGATGAATTAATGCAAATATTTCTGTTTTCTATTCAAACATGCGTGTTCCTATCTAAGATATCCATTCGCACTTCAATATGAATGTGATGAACGTGACAATCATCATCATTCCTCCATGAACGCGTGCCTGACAACCACTTACGTTCTACCGTAGAATAAATGAATATCTCTTAGATCTCTAAATCAGAATCTCCGTGGTATAAGCTAGATTGATGGCAGCATTCAAGAGAATCCAGAAAGTCTAAACATTGTCTGTGGTATTCCGAGTAGGATTCAGGGATTGAATGACTGTGACGAGCTTCAAACTCGCGAGTGCTAGGCGTAGTGACAAACGCAAAAGGATAGTAAATCCTATTCCGGTACGATTGAGAACCTGCAGATGATTAGTCGTGCGGTGACAGCGCATTTGGACCCTTTTCATTGGAAGGATGGATGGTAGCCATTGACAACGGTGATCCACCTATACACAGCTTGCCATAGGAGGACATGCGTGCATGAATCAGAAAACAGAGGAAAGCAGAATTTCAGAAGACAAAGCATCTCCAAAACTCCAACATATTCTCCATCATTGCATACAAGTATAATTTGTGATCTGCCCTTTTATTCCTTGCAATCAAATTTGATAAGTGAATTATTTTATTGTCTTCCTGACTAAGAGTTACAAGATAACCATAGATTGCTTCAAGCCAACAATCTCCGTGGGATCGACCCTTACTCACGTAAGGTATTACTTGGACGACCCAGTGCACTTGCTGGTTAGTTGTGCGGAATTACATTGTGAAGTAATTTTCGTGCACCAAGTTTTTGGCACCGTTGCCGGGGATTGTTTGAGTTTGGACAACTGACGGTTTATTTTGTTGCTTAGATTAGGAAAAATTGTTCTTTTTGGTTTAGAGTCTTTTATTATTTATGCCTTGTTAAAACACTTTAAATTTATAGCTCAATTAGTTAGAGCGTGGTGCTTATGTTCTTAGTAATTGGCTATCCTATTTTCAAAATTTTTTCAAAAATAATTTTTCTTTGAATAAATCTTGTGCCAAACTTTAAGTTTGGTGTTTTCTTGTTGATTTTTCTTTATTTTTCGAAAATTTTAGTTTGGTTTTCTAAAAATTTTAAGTTTAGTGTTCTTTCTTCATGTTCTTGTGTTCTTGTGAGTCTTCAAAGTGTTCTTGAGTTTCCTTATGTCTTGATCTTAAAATTTTTAAGTTTGGTGTTCCTTGGTGTTTTCCCTCCAAAATTTTCGAAAACAAGGAGCATTAGATCAAAAAAATTTTTAAATCTTGTACTATCTTATTATTTTTCTCTCTCCTCTTTAAATCCAAAAATATCTTTTCTCTCTATTTTAAAGCAAATTTTCGAAATTTACCTTTAAAATTCAGATTTTTATTTCAAAATTTAAAACTTTTTTCAAAAATCATCATATCCTTTTCAAAACTTCCTAACCACTTTCTCTCTCCTCATTTTTTTTTCGAAAATCTTCACCTATTTTTATTTATTTTATTTTAATTTATTTTGTTTTCGAAATAAATAAATAATTAAATAAATAAAAATGTTTTCTTCTATTTTACATCATCTCCCTTTCTCCATCATGGACCTAAGCGGAAATGAACAGTCCAGGAGGACTCTGGGGTCATATGCTAACCCCTCTACTGCTTCATATGGGAGTAGTATCTGTATACCCTCCATCGGAGTCAGTAGCTTTGAGTTGAATCATCAGCTCATTATCATGGTGCAGCAAAGCTGCCAGTATTCCGGTCTTTCACAGGAAGAACCTACAGAGTTTCTGGCATAGTTTTTACAAGTTGCTGACACAGTACATGATAAGGAAGTAGATCAGGATGTCTACAGATTATTACTGTTTCCATTTGCTGTAAAAGACCAAGCCAAGAGGTGGTTAAATAACCAACCTAAGGCTAGCATAAGGACATGGAAATAGCTGACAGAAAAATTCCTGAATCAATACTTTCCTCCAAAACGGATGACACAGCTAAGGCTGGATATCCAAGGCTTTAAACAAGGAGATAATGAATCTCTTTATGATGCCTGGGAGAGATACAGAGAGATGCTACGAAAATGCCCCTCTGAAATGTTTTCAGAGTGGGTTCAGTTAGACATCTTCTATTATGGGCTTACAGAAAGAGCTCAGATCTCTCTAGATTACTCAGCTGGTGGATCTATCCACATGAGGAAGACAATTGAAGAAGCTCAAGAGCTCATTGATACAGTTGCTAGAAATCAGCATCTGTACCTAAGCAGTGACCCTTCCATGAAAGAAGAGGCTAAAACAGTAACTGCTGTACTCAGTCCTGCAGAGCAAGCTGCTGAATTTAATCAGCAATTGGGTTTTCTAACAAAGCAGTTAGCTGAATTCAAGGATAAACTACAAGAGACAAGGATGGCTAATATAAACATGAAAGTACAATTAAAGCAAACAAAGCAGCAGCTGTCAATACAAATAACAGAAGAATGCCAAGCAGTTCAATTAAGAAGTGGGAAAGCACTAAATACCCCACTTCAAGGCAGCAGGAAACCAAAAAATGAGCAAACCACCCAAAATCCATCTGAGGACAGTAAGAGCCCAGGGAAAAATAATTCTGGCACCAAAACGCCAGAAGTTGGGTGGAAGGTTGGCGCTGAACGCCCAGACCATGCTCAGGACTGGCGTTCAACGCCAGAAACAAGCAAGGATCTGGCGTTGAACGCCCAAAAGAAGTACAGTTCTGGCGTTCAAACGCCGGGAATAGATGAGGAGCTGGCGTCTAACGTCACTCCAGCTTCTAACTCTGGCACTCAATTGCCAGTGAGGGATCAGACACACACAAGTGCTGATGACAACCCATCTAAAAAGGCTTCTTCAACCACTTCTGTAGGAAATAAACGTACAGCAACTAAGGTTGAGGAATATAAAGTCAAGATACCTTATCCTCAAAAACTCCGCCAAGAGGAGCAGGAAAAGCAATTTGCTCGCTTTGCAGATTATCTCAGGACTCTTGAAATAAAGATTCCATTTGCAGAGGCACTTGAGCAAATACCTTCTTATGCCAAGTTCATGAAAGAGATCTTGAGTCATAAAAAGGATTGGAGAGAAACTGAAAGAGTTCTCCTCACTGAAGAATGCAGTGCAGTCATTCTGAAAAGCTTTCCTGAAAAGCTTAAAGACCCTGGGAGTTTTCTGATACCATGCACATTAGAAGGTAATTGCACCAAGACAGCTTTTTGTGATCTTGGGGCAAGCATCAACCTAATACCTGCATCCACTATCAGAAAGCTTGGTTTAACTGAAGAAGTTAAACCAACCCGGATATGTCTCCAACTTGCTGATGGCTCCATTAAATACCCATTAGGCGTGATTGAAGACGTGATTGTCAGAGTTGGGCCATTCGCCTTTCCCACTGACTTTGTAGTGCTGGAAATGGAGGAGCACAAGAGTGCTACTCTCATTCTAGGAAGACCCTTCCTAGCAACTGGACGAACTCTCATTGATGTCCAACAGGGGAAAATAACCCTGAGAGTCAATGATGATGAGTTTAAGTTGAATGCTGTCAAAGCCATGCAACATCCAGACACATCAAAAGACTGCATGAAATTTGATCTTATTGACTCTTTGGTGGAAGAGATCAACATGGCTATGAGTCTCGAATCAGAGTTGGAAGACATCTTTAAAGATGTTCAGCCTGATTTGGAGGATTCAGAGGAAATGAAAGAGCCTCTGAAATTTCCTCTGGAAGAGGAAAAACTTCCTAAACCCGAGCTCAAACCATTACCACCATCCCTGAAATATGCATTTCTGGGAGAAGGTGACACTTTTCCAGTGATCATAAGCTCTGCTTTAAATCCATAGGAAGAGGAAGCACTTATTCAAGTGCTAAGGACACACAAGACAGCTCTTGGGTGGTCCATAGGTGACCTTAAGGGCATAAGCCCAGCTAGATGCATGCACAAAATCTTATTGGAGGATAATGCTAAACCAGTGGTTCAACCACAGAGGCGGCTAAATCCAGCCATGAAAGAAGTGGTGCAGAAAGAGGTCACCAAATTACTGGAGGCTGGGATTATTTATCCTATTTCTGACAGCCCCTGGGTGAGTCCTGTCCAAGTTGTCCCCAAAAAGGGAGGAATGACAGTGGTTCATAATGAAAAGAATGAACTGGTTCCTACAAGAACAGTTACAGGGTGGCGCATGTGTATTGACTACAGAAGGCTCAATACAGCCACCAGAAAGGATTATTTTCCTTTACCATTCATAGACCAGATGCTAGAAAGACTAGCAAGTCATGATTATTACTGCTTTTTAGATGGCTACTCAGGCTATAACCAGATTGCAGTAGATCCCCAGGATCAAGAGAAAACAGCATTCACATGTCCATCCGGAGTGTTTGCTTATAGAAGGATGCCATTTGGGCTGTGTAATGCGCCTGCAACCTTCCAGAGATGCATGCTCTCTATTTTCTCTGATATGGTGGAAAAATTTCTGGAAGTATTCATGGATGACTTCTCAGTATATGGAGACTCATTCAGCTCCTGTCTTGATCACCTGAAACTAGTTCTGAAAAGATGCCAAGAGACCAACCTGGTTTTAAACTGGGAAAAATGTCATTTTATGGTGACTGAAGGGATTGTCCTTGGGCATAAAATTTCAAACAAGGGAATAGAGGTGGATTAAGCAAAAATAGAGGTAATTGAAAAATTACCACCACCTGCCAATGTTAAGGCAATTAGAAGCTTTCTGGGGCATGCAGGATTCTATAGGAGGTTTATAAAGGATTTTTCAAAAATCGCAAAACCTCTGAGCAATCTGCTAGCTGCTGACATGCCATTTGTGTTTGACACAAAGTGTCTGCAGGCGTTTGAAACGTTGAAAGCCAAGCTGGTCACAGCACCAGTTATTTCTGCACCAGACTGGACATTACCATTTGAGCTAATGTGTGATGCCAGTGATCACGCCATTGGTGCAGTACTGGGGCAAAGGCATGACAAGCTTCTGCATGTCATTTATTATGCTAGCCGTGTTTTGAATGATGCCCAGAAAAATTACACAACCACAGAAAAAGAATTGCTTGCAGTGGTTTATGCCATTGACAAGTTTAGATCATACTTAGTAGGATCAAAAGTGATTGTGTACACAGATCATGCTGCTCTTAAATATCTACTCACAAACCAGGATTCAAAACCCAGACTCATAAGATGGGTGTTGCTTCTGCAAGAGTTCGATATAGAAATAAGAGACAGAAAAGGGACAGAGAACCAAGTGCTTGACCATCTGTCTCGGATAGAGCCAATAGAAGGGACGTCATTCCCCTCTCTTGAAATCTCTGAGACCTTTCCTGATGAGAATTTATTTGCCATTCAGGAAACACCATGGTTTGCAGACATCGTGAACTACAAAGCTACAAGGTTCATTTCCAAGGAGTACAGCAGGCAACAAAAGAAAAAATTAATTACTGATGCAAAGTACTACTTGTGGGATGAACCCTATCTCTTTAAGAGATGTGCAGATGGCATAATCCGTAGGTGTGTGCCTAAAGAAGAAGCACAAAGGATCTTATGGCATTGCCATGGGTCACAATATAGAGGTCATTTCGGAGGTGAGCGAACAACCACCAAGGTCCTCCAATGTGGCTTCTACTGGCCTACACTCTACAGAGATTCCCGAGAGTTTGTACGTAACTGTGACAGTTGCCAAAGAGCTGGTAATCTGCCTTATGGTTACGCCATGCCTCAACAAGGAATCTTGGAGATTGAGTTGTTTGACGTATGGGGAATTGACTTCATGGGACCTTTCCCACCATCATACTCAAACACTTATATTCTGGTGGCAGTTGACTATGTATCAAAATGGGTAGAGGTCGTTGCCACACCCACCAATGATACTAAAACAGTGCTGAAGTTCTTCCAGAAATATATCTTCAGCAGGTTTGGGGTCCCTAGAGTATTAATCAGTGATGGGGCACTCACTTCTGCAACAAACAGCTTTACTCTGTCATGGTCCGGTATGGGATTCGCCACAAGGTGGCAACTCCATATCATCTACAAACTAATGGGCAAGCTGAAGTCTCTAATAGAGAGCTAAAAAGAATCCTAGAACGGACTGTAAATACCCGTAGAAAGGATTGGGCAAGAAGCTTGGATGATGCTCTGTGGGCATACAGAACAGCATTCAAGACTCCTATAGGGACCTCTCCATACCAACTTGTATATGGTAAGGCATGTCACCTGCCCGTGGAACTGGAACATAAAGCCTACTGGGCAACCAGATTCCTGAACTTTGATGCCAAATTAGCTGGAGAAAAAAGATTGCTTCAGCTAAATGAGCTAGAGGAATTCAGATTCACTGCTTTCGAAAATGCCAAGCTTTATAAAGAGAAATAAAAAAAGTGGCATGACAGAAAGCTGTCATCTAGAATCTTTGAACCAAGACAGAAGGTTCTGTTGTTTAACTCTAGAGTCAGGCTATTCCCCAGGAAATTGAAATCCCGGTGGAGGGAACCATATGTGATTACAAGTGTATCACCATATGGTTATGTGGAACTTCAAGATATTGATTCTGATAAGAAGTTCATTGTTAATGGACAGAGAATCAAGCACTATCTTGAAGGCAATGTTGAGCAAGAGTGCTCAAGGCTGAAGCTAGATTAAAAGCTTAGCAAGGTCCAGCTAAAGACAATAAAGAAGCGCTTGCTGGGAGGCAACCCAGCCATGGGGCATCACTTCCTCTAAGCATTTTGCCCTATTCTTGATTTTATTTGTTTATATAAAGTTCACTGATACTAAGGTAAAGAGTCAATTGTATAAGTTCACAGGGTTACAGAAGGATTCTGCACACAAAACAGAGAAAAAGAGCTCACTGGCAAGAAAATGCCAGTAAGAGTCTGTTTTGGGCGTTCAACGCCCAAAAGAATCATCCACTGGGCGTTGAACGCCAGTAAGGATAGCCATCTGGGCGTTAAACGCCAGAAAGAAGCATCTTCTGGCAATGAACGCCAGAAAGAAGCTCCTTCTGGGCGTTTAACGCCAGATTTACAGCGTCCTGGGCGTTCAGAAAAATGCCCAGTGACAAAGGAGTTCCTGGCGTTCAACGCCAGAAAGAAGCAACAGCTGGGCGGTGAACTCCCAGGAGAGGCAGCATTTGGGCGTTGAACGCACAAAACATGCAGCGTTTGGGCGTTCAAATGCCAGGATGGTGGGGAGGAGGTGAATTCATTTTTACTTCATATTTTTCATTCTAAATTTGATTTTCATGTTTCAATTCATGATTTCTTGCATAAACATGTTACAAACCTTGATTTCTAAAATCCCTAATTTCTAAAAACCCTTCTTTAAAAATATTAAATGTATCTTAATCCATAAGCACAAATCCTTTTTTTCAATCCAATTCAACTCTTTTTCAAAATTTTCAAAACAAATCTATCTCTTTTCATTTAAAAATCTTTTCAACTAATCAATATCTTTTTCAAATCTCCATACTATCTTTTTCAAAAATCCAATCTATCTTTTTCAAATATCCTTCATATCTTTTCAATTTTAAATCATATCTTTTCTTATCATATTTTTTTTTAAAATCATATCTTCTATCTTATCTTTCTCCTTATTTTCGAAAACCCCCCATCCCTTTTAAAAACCCATTCGGCCTCCTTCCTCTCATCCACCATCCTACACCAGCTCTCCTTCTATCCCTCTCCTTTCTTTTCTTTTGCTTGAGGACAAGCAAACCTCTAAGTTTGGTGTGTTTATCCGTGATCACTAACCATACCCACTAAGATCATGGCTCCTAAAGGAAAACAACCCACTCCAAGAGGCAAGAAAGAGAGTATTCCAAAACCACTTTGGAATCAAGGGAAGTTCTTAACTAAAGAACATTCAGACCATTATTACAAAATAATGGGTCTAAGATCAGTGATCCCGGAAGTTAGATTCGATCCGAAAGAAGACGAATATCCGAAGATCCAGGAGCAAATCCGAATCAGAACTGGGAGATCCTAGCCAATCCTGAAACGAAAGTGGGAAGGAATATGGTCCAGGAGTTCTATGCTAATATGTGGCAATAAGACAGGCAAAGACTATCTGGATCTGCTATCTATGACTATCGGACCTTGGTCAGAGGAAAGATTGTTCATACCCATCCTGACAAGATCAGGGAGATCTTAAAGCTACCTCAGCTGAAAGATGATCCAGACTCCTTCAATAGGAGAATGATGAGAACAGACAAGGGCCTGGATAAGATTCTAGAGGATATATGTATCCCTGGAGCCAGGTGGACCACCAGCACGAAGGGTGTCCCAAATCAATTCAAAAGAGAAGATCTCAAACCAGTCACCAGAGGATGGCTGGACTTCATTGGGCATTCTCTGCTGCCCACTAGCAACCGTTCTGAAGTCACTATTAGAAGAGCAGTGATGATCCATTGCATCATGATGGGAAAAGAAGTGGAAGTTCATCAACTGATTTCAAATGAATTCTACAAAATTGCAAACAAAAATTCCAAAGATGCCAGGTTGGCTTATCCAAGCTTGATTTCTATGATTTGCAAGGACGCTGGAGTAAGGATGGGAATAACTGAGTATATCTCAGTTGAGCGGCCAATCACCAAAGCATCAATGGAAAAACAACAAGCACAGGATGACCCCATCAAGAAGAGAACACAGGAAATTCTCCCAGAAATCCCTCAATATGAATACTGGGAGTATCTTGAAACATCTATTACCAAGATGCAGAAGCTATGGAACAAATACAGAAAGAACAGAAGGAACAAAGTAGCATTCTTTGCTATTTGCTTAAAGAACAGGAGGAGCAAGGGCGTGATTTAAGGGAATTGAAGCGCCAGAAATTATCTCTTGAAGGACCAAGCACCCCGCAGATTAGAGGAACATCCACTTCCCAGAACAAAGGTTGTTAAATTCCAATCTTAGCCTTAACTCTGTGATAACTGTTTTTATTTTAGTTTTACCTTAGGAGTCATATAGTAGTAATTAGTATCTATATTTTTTATTTTATCTCCAATTAAGCTATAATTTAATTTTATCATCATCATTAAACATGAATAAAATAGAAGAATTTCTTTAGAATAAGAGGCAATATTTTCGAGTTTTTAATAAGATAAATTCTAATTATTTACATGTGGTGGCAATGCTTTCTGTCTTCTGAATGAATGCTTGAACAGTGCATATGTCTTTTGAATTTGATGTTTAAGACTGTTAAATATGTTGGCTCTTGAAAGAATGATGAACATGAGACATGTTATTGATAATCTGAAAAATCATAAAAATGATTCTTGAAACAAGAAAAAGCAGTGAATACAAAAGCTTGCAGAAAAAAAATAGAGAAAAAAGAAAAGCAAGCAGAAAAAGCCAAAGCTCTTAAAACCAAAAGGCAAGAGCAAAAAGCCAATAGCCCTTAAAACCAAAAGGCAAGGGTAATAAAAAGGACCCCAAGGCTTTGAGCATCAGTGGATAGGAGGGCCTAAAGGAATAAAATCCTGCCTAAGCGGCTAACCAAGCTGTCCCTAACCATGTGCTTGTGGCGTGAAGGTGTCAAGTGAAAACTTGAGACTGAGCGGTTAAAGTCAAGGTCCAAAGCAAAAAGAAGAGTGTGCTTAAGAACCCTGGACACCTCTAATTGGGGACTTTAGCAAAGCTGAGTCACAATCTGAAAAGGTTCACCCAATTATGTGTCTGTGGCATTTATGTATCCGGTGGTAATACTGGAAAACAAAGTGCTTAGGGCCACGGCCAAGACTCATAAAGTAGTTGTGTTCAAGAATCAACATACTGAACTAGGAGAATCAATATCACTATCTGAATTCTGAGTTCCTATAGATGCCAATCACTCTGAGCTTCAATGGATAAAGTGAGATGCCAAAACTGTTCAGAAGCAAAAAGCTACTAGCCCCGCTCATCTAATTAGAATCTGAGCTTCACTCAAAAACTCTGAGATATTATTGCTTCTTAAATTATATGTATTCTATTTTATTTATCTAGTTGCTTGAGGACAAGCAACAGTTTAAGTTTGGTGTTGTGATGAGCGGATATTTTATACGCTTTTTGGGGTTAATTTCATATAGTTTTTAGTTGTTTTAGTTAGTTTTTAGTTTATTTTCATAGTTTCTAGGCAAAATTCATATTTCTGGACTTTACTATGAGTTTGTGTGTTTTTCTGTAATTTCAGGTATTTTCTGGCTGAAATTGAGGAGCTGAGCAAATATCTGATTCAGGCTGAAAAAGGACTGCTGATGCTGTTGGATTCTGACCTCCCTGCACTCAAAGTGGATTTTCTGGAGCTACATAATCCAAATGGCGCGCTTCCAATTGCGTTGGAAAGTGGACATCCAGGGCTTTCCAGCAATATATAATAGTCCATACTTTGCTCAAGGATAGATGACGTAAACTGGCGTTCAACGCCAGTTCCATGCTGCAGTCTGGCGTCCAGCGCCAGAAACAAGTTACAAAGTGGAGTTCAACGCCAGAAAAGGATCCAAAGCTGGCGTTGAATGACCAAAACATCCTATGCACGTGATTAGCTTAGTCTCAGCCCCAGCACACACCAAGTGGGTCCCAGAAGTGGATTTCTGCACCATCTATCATAGTTTGTTCATTTTCTATAAACCTAGGTTACTAGTTTAGTATTTAAACAACTTTTAGATTTATTTGACCTCATAACATTTTAGATCTAACTTTGTATCTTTTGACGGCATGAGTCTCTAAACTCCATTGTTGGGGGTGAGGAGCTCTGCTGTGTCTCGATGAATTAATGCAATATTTCTGTTTTCCATTCAAACATGCGTGTTCCTATCTAAGATATCCATTCGCACTTCAATATAATGTGATGAACGTGACAATCATCATCATTTCCCACGAACGCGTGCCTGACAACCACTTAGTTCCACCGTAGAATTAATGAATATCTCTTAGATCTCTAAATCGAATCTCCGTGGTATAAGCTAGATTGATGGCAGCATTCAAGAGAATCCGGAAAGTCTAAACTTGTCTGTGGTATTCCGAGTAGGATTCAGGGATTGAATGACTGTGACGAGCTTCAAACTCACAGTGCTGGGCGTAGTGACAGACGCAAAAGGATAGTAAATCCTATTCCGGTACGATTGAGAACCTGCAGATGATTAGCCGTGGGTGACAGCGCATTGGACCCTTTTCACTGGAAGGATGGATGGTAGCCATTGACAACGGTGATCCACCTACACACAGCTTCCATAGGAGGACGTGCGTACGTGAATCAGAAAACAGAGAAAGCAGAATTTCAGAAGACAAAGCATCTCCAAAACTCCAACATATTCTCCATCATTGCATACAAGTATAATTTGTGTTCTGCCCTTTTATTCCTTGCAATAAATTTGATAAGTGAATTATTTTATTGTTTCCTGACTAAGAGTTACAAGATAACCATAGATTGCTTCAAGCCAACAATCTCCGTGGGATCGACCCTTACTCACGTAAGGTATTACTTGGAGACCCAGTGCACTTGCTGGTTAGTTGTGCGGAATTACATTGTGAAGTAATTTTCGTGCACCAAGTTTTTGGCGCCGTTGCCGGGGATTGTTTGAGTTTGACAACTACGGTTAATTTTTTGCTTAGATTAGGAAAATTTTTTTTTTTTTTTTTTTTTTTTTTTTTTGTCTTTTGGGTGGTCTTTTTATTTTCTTTTCAAAATTTTTCAAAAATAATTTTCTTTATAAATCTTGTGCCAAACTTTAAGTTTGGTGTTTTCTTGTTGATTTTCTTTTTTTTCGAAAATTTTATTTGGTTTTCTAAAAATTTTAAGTTTGGTGTTCTTTCTTCATGTTCTTGTGTTCTTGTGAGTCTTCAAAGTGTTCTTGAGTTTCCTTGTGTCTTGATCTTAAAATTTTTAAGTTTGGTGTTCCTTGGTGTTTTCGCTCCAAAATTTTCGAAAACAAGGAGCATTAGATCTAAAAATTTTAAATCTTGTACTATCTTATTGTTTTTCTCTTCCTCTTTAAATCAAAAATATCTTTTCTCTCTATTTTAAACAAATTTTGAAATTTATTTTAAAATTCAAATTTCTTAAAATCTTTTCAAATCGTATCTTTTTCAAAACTCCTAACCACTTTCTCTCTCCTCATTTTTTTCGAAAATCTTCACCTATTTTTATTTATTCTATTTTAATTTATTTTATTTTCGAAATAAATAAATAATTAAATAAATAAAAATAAATTTTTTATCATCTCCCTTTCTCCATCATGGATAAGTGGAAATGAACAGTCCAGGAGGACTTTGGGGTCATATGCTAACCCTCTACTGCTTCATATGGGAGTAGTATCTGTATACCCTCCATTGGAGTCAGTACTTTGAGTTGAATCTCAGCTCATTATCATGGTGCAGCAAAGCTGCCAGTATTCCGGTCTTCCACAGGAAGAACCTACAGAGTTTCTGGCACAGTTTTACAAATTGCTGACACAGTACATGATAAGGAAGTAGATCAGGATGTCTACAGATTATTACTGTTTCCATTTATATAAAAGACCAAGCCAAGAGGTGGTTAAATAACCACCAAGGCTAGCATAAGGACATGGAAACAGCTGACAGAAAAATTCCTGAATCAATACTTTCCTCCAAAAAGGATGACACAGCTTAGGCTGGACATCCAAGGTTTAAACAAGGAGATAATGAATCTCTTTATGATCCTGGGAGAGATACAGAGAGATGCTACAAAATGCCCCCTGAAATGTTTTCAGAGTGGGTTCAGTTAGACATCTTCTATTATGGGCTTACAGAAAGAGCTCAGATCTCTCTAGATTCTCAGCTGGTGGATCTATCCACATGAAAGACAATTGAAGAAGCTCAAGAGCTCATTGATACAGTTGCTAGAAATCAGCATCTGTACCTAACAGTGACCCTTCCATGAAAGAAGAGGCTAAAACAGTAACTGCTGAATCAGTCCTGAAACAAGCTGCTGAATTCAATCAGCAATTGGATTTTCTAACAAAGCAGTTAGCTGAATTCAAAATAAAC